>NC_092818.1:90266712-90566712 GCF_023375885.2 Dermacentor andersoni
AATTGTACTGAGATTTTTCTGTCTGCCTTTCATTTCAGTGCAGCATGAGGGAGATTGCACTTAACTACTGCAATCGTGAATTCGTTTAGTGCTCGTAAGAAATCTGTACTTTGGTTCGCGCCAAACTGAATGTGCGGTACACATTATGAAAAATTTTGCAATTTCAGTAATGAAATTCAATTGCCGGCGTGGGCACTTTGTTTGCAAGAATTGTTTCGTGGGACAAGAACCCACTCCAGGCTTTGTGCCTATAGGTCTTTCTCCAGCCATTTTTTGTAGGAAATAAAAATAAGCTTCTTCAATGAATGACTGAATAAAGTGGGCTCTAGACTTCCGGTTCCCCGAGCTTGTATGCGAGAGTATGTATCGTTAATATTATGTCAAGTACAGTGAGTGGTTGTCACTGGTACTTCCTCGCGGTCACATTGCAAGAACGACTTTCCCGAAGCTATCGGGAAAGTATAAATTCAGACATTTTGCTACAGCGTTTCTTGTCAATACTTTCTTTTTTACGGTGCAACGTTAAATAACTGTGCTTGAAAAATACATCGGAGCCTTCGCAGCAAAAACATTCCTCACAAAGTACAAAGAACAAAGATAGCTTCCATTGAAAATTCTCAGTTCGGGCAACACTTCAGAAGTTCAATCATAATCAGTTTTCTAAACACTAGAAACTCGGGAAGCGTACAGGATGCGCAGCTTTCTTATAGCGTCATACTTGAAACAACGCATAAATCGTTGCTCCAAGTTGAGAGTGCGGACATGGGAAGGGCGGCATTTGAGAACGCATTCCTAAAGCTGCCTGCCGGAACTTGCCCCAAGGTCCGCCAAACACTCGGTACTTGTCCAGGAGGGCGATCACATTATACAGAACTCAAAGGGAGTTACTATCCACGAGAGAGTGTACTTGGAGCGGAATAATTAGATGACCGGAATTCCCGACGACGTCTGACCTTTTCGAGTGCGCTGGGTACAGGAGTTAACTTCAGGTCCTTTCAAGGAAGTCAGAAGGATTGGTTGACTGCGACACTGAACAAGGTGCGGCTTTCTGATGCAGGTCACAGGTTGACATAACTTTCCTAATCGACCTGGTCCTTGTCATTGGCACAGTCACAGTTATTATAGTTTTGCAAATGTTTAAGTTGTACTTTTCGAACCTATAAGGCGTTTACCTTGACACCAGCGGCCTAGTTTAACGAGGAACTAAATTGTTTTATGTCGTGCATTCTTCCTTGTTAGGACTCGTGCATGCTTTTTATATATTCGAGGAGCTTTTATGTGAGTGTCATGGTTCTGCGCTTAATATAGTTTGAGTGTAGTTTATACATGCTAGCTTCTTTCGTTAGGGCTGAGATGTCACGTAAAGATAAACAACACGGTTGTTTCACCGTGGTAATGTGTTTGGTGCGTGAAAAATGAATATACAAGTACAATAAAGGAAACGTGTATTTCTTGGCATACTGCTGATCTTTACTCTACTTATTGAATACAATCGACGTCATAGTAAATACAGAAGTACAGCGTAATTAAGACAAAAAAAAAAGAAGCGTCAGTTTAGCTAAGCCTCATCCGAGTTATATATTCACCAATGCTGTCACATTTAGCATCGAAGGTTTACTTCAATATAAACAATACCTTAAAGAAACAACTTCGCAATGGGCCGCAAGGTAGTATGAGGCATAGAACATTTTACTAACTTTTGCGCATTCATGTGAACGAGTCCTTGATGGGCGACTAAAAAGCTCTATAAAACGGTGCAGCTGTGAACGAGGCGCAGAAAATCATTGCCCCCTTCAGAAAACACGTAGGAAAATGTAACAAGAGCTATAGAGAGCGAGAAATGTATAAGTAGTGCACAATAAGTAGCTAGATACATATTCCCAAAAGCTTCAGCGGATGTTCCATCAATTATTAGCGCTGATGAAACCATTTGGTCGTGACTAGAAGTCACAAACGCAGAAAAAATAACTTTGTTGCAATAAGGAAGTCTGCTAAAAAACTGTTGTGCAGGTAAACAAAAACTGGAAGAGTGTGAATGGGGAAAATACTTTGCAATAGCACATAACTGGAAGGTTCCGCAGCAGTGCGTCGCTATATTTTTGGCAGCACACTATTTTACACATACAGTTTTCATTTCACGCTGCAATATTTATCCTATACTACAAGTTATATTTGTAAAAATGGTTGCTCCGGCCCATCGATATTTGCAACTACAAGTTTGTCGGCTTTTGCAGCACGCTATTTTCGGCTTTTTGTCTGTTTGGCAACTAAAGATTGAAAACTATTTATACCAGGGTCTACTCGAACGAAGGATCTACTTTGTGCCAAGTGGAACGCGAAAATAATGGAAATGGTAAGCGCACTGGAGAGAAGATAGAAAAACAAGAAGAAAACATCATGTTCAACTGAACGAAATGGTGATCAGGGTGGGAGAACCAGTCATCGTAGCACCCAAGTGTTCTAAACATTACTCTTTCAAAGCAAGTCGTTGAAGTGTGCTGCTGATTGAGTTCTGTGTGAAGAAATCGTACTATCCATCTGTACTATACCGCAAATATTTAACTGATCTGTAGTTGTTTCTTCACTGCTCGACAATCTAAACCTATGCTACTCGCAAGACTGTGACTTCTGCTGCGCGCAGGATCAAAATGTTGTGCGCAGGTAGACAATTAAACGTTTGATTTTTTGTGCTACCTAACTTTACCCGCAAAAGTTTTGGGAGCATGATTTCCCTGCGAAAACTAGATTTTATTACTCTCAAACCATACCTACTCAAATCGTAAGGTGCCGTCCGCAACTCCCGCTCAAGTGACAAACAACTCCATTTAATTTTAGACTTCACTGAAAAGTTTCGTGGAAATTTAGCTTTTTCGCAACTACGGTGCTCCTATAGCTTCCGTGATGGTATTACATATTATTTTGGCTAATATTTATTCAAGACAATAGACTAAACCCTTTGCTTTCGGTTAGTGGTAGTATTTTCGGAAAAGCGTCGTTGACTCCTAAAGATACTTCATCTCTTCATAGGTGAATATAACGCAATCTCTATGATATCAAACATTTTTCCCTGCTAGAAAGCAGCATATGTGCGCATAAGCTTTCCTCGAGCAATTATAATTGCTAAAACGTTCCCCACAAGGGCATCCGCTGGCAGCTTGCACATACTGACAGTTTATTTCAAGGTGACAAAAAAAAAGCAAGAAAATCCCCAAAACAAGTGCACGGCGCCGAAATGACACCCATCAACTGTTACATATACGTATAGATGAAAACAAGCTTTGCATGTTAAAAAAGAAATTTCGCGAACACCATCGTACAGGGGAAGTAGAAGGCGTGCCAATATCCTGCCAGGGAGTCCTCCGTTTGCCCGCTCTCTCTAGCTGCAAGAGGATGAACTCCCTTCTGCTGGTGAAAGGCCGAATACCGCCGGCTACATTGATATAGGGCTCGGCTGTGTTCACTATATGCCACGAGAACCCTCGTGCGCACAATTGCGGGCATATGGAGACTGCACAAACAGGAACTACAGCCCCCGGTGGGTAAATCTAATATCAGTGACCTCAGACTGCCAGAATCTTGGCAGCCGGGTTGCGGAAGCCAGACGCAATATCTGCGCCAGAGAACCCGACAAGACAGAACTACAGAAGGCAATCATGGTATGTTCTCCACAAAAAATATTGTACTCAGAAAATGTTCACGTGAGGGCAGAATTGACGTTTTACAGCAAGGGACTCCTTAGCTGTAACTTAGGCACTACGCGTCACAACAAGAGCCCATGTAGGTACGAATTTTCTTGCACAAAGATACGAGCGCACTGCGAGGCACGGGCGAAAACTGCGCAAGATTACAAAACGCGCTACACCAGTGAGCCTAGAATATAAGCGCTAAAGTTGCAGCAAAGTAAAAGGTTCGAGGAGAGGAGGAAGGGGAGGGATAGCTAGCTATCTGAAGTACGAAAGAACCATTGTCTAGAGTGCGTTCATGCATAACTATTTGAAGGCCAGGGCTTACAGCTCACGAGAGAGGGGAAGGCGATGCAGATAGTGCCCTTGTGCAAAGGAGCTTAATCTTATATGGGCCGCGGTAGTAGCCGATTGCGTCTTGCGCAGCAGAGCCATCCGTAATGCATGCACGCGTTGGCGTTCTTATTTTCTTTTCGAGTTCGTGATTGCATTGCGCCCAAAGCGAGATCTAAGAGACTTTTATTTCGAACTGATTTCCTTGTTCTTTCAGCCATTGTTGGGGGAGAAGCGAACACTTCGGCGGCGCCAGCGATGAATGGGCCGAAGGGCTTTTCTAAGTCTAGGCATTTCATCATACGAGTGCGCTCCGGGCAGTGCGTAAAAGGGGGCTAACATTGAGAACGGATGCTTCGGCTGCAACTTCGAATACGATGGAAAAAAAATTCCTGCCGTCGTGGAAGGTGCACGCCTGCTGAAGTTACGTCGTGGCATAGCGCAGGGATCAAAGAGGATTCCATTTTATTTCATGCAGTCAGTAAGCGGGAGATCAAAAGGAGGATACCATCGCAAAAGTATGCCAGATGAGAGCGATAGTTTTGAACTCTTGTCGAAGAAAAGGACGGCGCATTGACGTTCTGTGACGAGCCAGTGTTTTGGCTACGTTATTTAAGGACATACGCACTTGTACGTAATAAAGAAGAACGTTTCCATTGTGATTATTAGTGACGCAGTACTTGGCGTTTTAAGTCCGTTGCTTAGGCACCTGTCCACGCATCTTTACTTCAACTATGTACTGCCATTTGAATGCACCACCAGAAATGAAACTGAACGCAGGTCCATACATACATAAAATTAAAACGAGTTACTATCTATATATAAGCATTCATGTGCGTTTCTGACCGCATCACTGTCAGGCGTTCTGCCTAACATTTGTATGGTATGCTGTGTGCGTGTGTGGTCTGTCTGTCTGTGCATGCGCATGTGTGTGTTTAATTTTTGTTATTCTTTTCGATGGCAATTTTTATGGCGGCACTTACCTTCTACTTTCTGCTAATTTTCGGAGTTTTGTTCTTTTTTTCCTTCGTCACATACTACCTGTTTGCTTTCACTATTTGGTATTCGCTGTCTGTAATGTATTGCTAGTTTAAGTGTTTCGTCACTACCTGACTCAGATACTAAGTTGCCATAGAGAGCCGTGTGACCTCCTTAAAGGGCCACACGCAGTCAAGACGCCACCAATTCACTTTCGTCTAACCTTTATGGCAGCATTGTACTCCAATAAGGACCCCAGCAAACTTTAAATACTTTACAATAACAATAGAGTAATTTAACAGAGGGGTTCAAAAGCGCAATTTTATAGGGGTAACGAGATTAAACATTTAGCTACATCACGTGAAAAGAACGGCCGTTATTTTGGTAATGCTCTTCATCTCAGCATTAGTCGCCGGATAGCATTATAATTTACTGCTAATGTCGGTATGCCGTGGACTCTTTAGAGGCTAGGTGGCTTCCTTTCAAAATGCTGTAATAGCTATTAAGTAGGATTCTACTCTATAATATGTCACGAGGTGTGATCCATATAATGTTGCTTTGTGTGAATTCACACCGTCGTACTTAATGTCCCATTGGTGTCTCCTTTCCATGAGACTAAATGGGCTTCTTCCTTGACTTAGCTACAAACAGATTTGATAAAAATGAGCACAATAAATTTTGGACGTTGATTAAAACTTGATTTTGCGGATATATTGTCAATAAAACCTTCGCATAGTGCGAATTTGGAAATTAACAAATATTGCACCAATGTGAGCTAGTCGTTGTATGCCATACGTCGTTGTATGCCATACGGGACAAACCTTTAATGCATGAGATAACCTGAGGCGAATAGCAGTATGTTGCATATAAAGGGCTAGAGGAACGCGGCCAGGATGCATGCCCTCTCGTTTGGCGTTCAAGGCAAGTCGGGTAAGGCTAGGGAGGAGGGGCGTTCTTTTCCGGCCGCTGCTACGGTGCCTCGATATACTCCTCGCTCACCGCTACGTTAAGAGTGAAGGCAACCGCGGCGTCTACTGCGGTGTTGGCCACGCGAATCGTGGTCGCCGTAGTAGACGCCTTGGACGAGCGCCGTTGGGACACGGTGCCGGCGCTTGTGTGTCTTGAAAGAGGTCTGCGACGTGGTAATCATCACAGATTCGTGCAGAGCCTGTGAGCACTATCTGATGAGCCAGCTATCACCTTTAGCCTACCGCATTTTAAAGATAGCCGTGAAGGAATCGGACCCCTCACCTAAACGCATCATTTGGACTCCGGGCCACCAGGCCCTTAGAGGTAACGAGGCTGCGGACGCGGACGCCGAAGCGCTTACCCACCGGCCACCTCAACCAGACTGTTCCGGCTCAGAGATTAGACCACTGGTTCAGAGAAATTCTGGCAGACTATTGCGAACGTCATCGGCTTTTTCCGGTCCCTGCTAAGGGCTTGAGCAAGGCCGATGAACGAACCTTGAGGCACCTGCAAAGCAACACCCTGTTGTGTCCTGCAATAGTGAAACATTTTGACTCGAAAGTTGATGGGCGATGCCCTCACTGTGGGGAAGTCTCCGATAACTTTCATATGCCGTGGGCATGTCAGATAAATCCTTTCCTTCCCCCTGACCCTTCCCCCACTAGAGAGGCATAGGAGGCAGCCCTACTCAATTGCTTGGCGCTGGAGTGTCAAACGGCTCTAGTCCAACGGGCGCGGCCATGGTAGCAGCTTCGTCCAGTGGGGTTCCATACTAAGGACTCCACCTAAGTAAAGGGCCATTTTTGACCTGCAAACTCTCCCTTTATTGGATAAAATTGTTTTATCATCATCATTATCATCATCATCATCTGTGACGTGGCCAAAGTGCGCGCCCACGCGGGCCTCACTTCAAAGCAATCTGCGATGTTTGCTGAGTGCGTATAGTGCCGGTAGCTTCGTATTTGCTGTGCTTTCTACGTTTCGTACGCGTTCAAGCGAGAGACGCGCTTGGCTCGCGGCTGCTGCCGCGATTCCTAACTGCAGCGTTTTCACAGTTTCCGCTGTCATAGAGCGATGTGTGTTCATGTTTACCGGTGCGCATGTGACAGCGTGCTGGTTAATTTAGTTAAAACAGGTTGACGGGCTAGTTGGTTTGAATCCTTGATAGAATGTGAAAGCGCGACTGAAGGACGCAGAAAGAAGGAGACACACAAAGACTGCGCGGTCTCCGTCTGTCTGTTTCTTTCTACGTCCTCCATGAGTCACGCTTACCCATTACATCATTTTTAATTTAGTTAGTAAGCAAATGTTTACGTGTTTATACGACTGATAAGCTACTATCTTTACGTGGTAGAGCTATCTACTAATTTGCTATCGCAATCGGTGCTTCGCCTTCTTGGCGGAACTCCGAATTTTTTAACCATTCTCTACTATGCAAACTTTATTTTATTGCAGCCCTGTTAAAACGCATGTAAAACCACCTGCCTCTTGACCAATCTCCCGTAGTCGATAAGAGCCAGTATTTGAACATGGGAGCGAGAACAAGAGATCGTGCCAGGCTACCGGACCCGGTCGCCTCTATTAACCGCCGCCGTTCACAATAGACAGTTTTAGTTTAGCCTTTGAAACCGAACGTAAAAGCATTACGTACGTGAAGAAATAGCGTCGTCCTCACTGCACATGCTCGGAACGTTATTGGGTTTCTTCAGTTTACGCGCGCTATGATAACGTACTTTATTTGGCGAGTTTAATGTCCGTAATGCTTACGGACGCTAAGAAATAGCGTTGTCGAACATGGCGGTAGCCATGGCATCCGCTTCACCGTGAATTCTCGTGACGGCTACGATCTCACTCGCGTTGCTCGCCAGTAACTGTTGTAATGAGCTTTCGCTTTCTCTAAATTCACCTGAAAGGTTAGTTATGAACGCACAGCACGTCCATTTTCTGAGATCGTTCGGCGGTTATGGCGCCCGCACGCCTAACGATACGCGTCCACATAGCAACAGCAGGATGGTTGGTAACGAACCTTCTTGGCTTGGATATACACGTTTGGCACGACACACCAGACGGCGCCCTGTTTTAAAACGGTTTCTTTACGTTTGTGTTTCCGTAAAGTAAACTAAAAGACTTTAAAGGACACGCACCGTAGTGTCCCGCAAAGGTGCTTACGTTTAACGTACGTAAGGCGGCAATCGCTATTATAAACTGCCTAATAAGAGCAAACGGCCCGCATCTACCGGCCACCTACCAAAGATATTTCAGGGAACCCTGGCTGTCGTTCTCAGCTAGCTTGCATTTACCTTCCCTATACTTGCTGCCTATTAATGTTGCAGAATTGAATACATTTCCTTGACTTCAATCAGCTGTTTCTCTGGCGTTTAGTTTTGCCAGAAAGTACAATGTGCATACCTTCGCACGTCAGTGTAACCGCCAGTAAACTAGCACTGAAGTTACGATAACGTGTGCCTCCCTGGTTGCAGGCTTGCCATGAGCAGGTAACACATCTACGCTCACTGAGAGAAACTTCTCCAGTCTGTACCTTCATGGGCAGAGGACTGGTGGTAATGAAGCTGCCGACTCGCACGCCCAGTCTCATAATAACCAGCACATTTCGCATAAACTTGCGCTGAAGTCTTGCAAAAGGTTTCTGCCGAGCAGAGCAGCAAGCACTTAGAGCTTTTGCACTGCTTCTTCCAGTCTGCAATCATGCCGGTTAGCGGCATAAGAGTCGACATTTCGCCAGACGACTGTAGTTGTATATGGCGCGGCTGACTTACCGAACACAGCCCAAACTTCGCAGACTCCGGCGAGTTGGTTAGGCAGTAACTAAAGCAGTGGGCGGAAGTGTGGAGCCATAGCGGGCGTACCTTCTGTATTAGCGCCCGATGCGATCAAGGAGCCAACGAGCGAGCGTGGGTCGCGAAGCTGCCGCGGAGTGGTGGTTCCGCTGCTTAAGTAGTTGCTCTTCAGTGCCGCCTATAGAAAGAGCCTGACGTGCGAGGCGGGCGTGCTCTGCCAACGTCTTCGTCAGCGTTCTGCCGTCGTTAAGCGTCGTTTCCTCTGAGAAAAACAATAAAGATAGTCTACGACAGACAGGAAAACGGAAGCCGCGCATGTAGCGGAAGCCATATTTCTACGACGAAGGTAGAAACCTACGAGAAAGAAGGGAGAAAATGAGAACGCACATAACGGTCTGCAGCAGATACGTGCGTGTGCGTGTGCGTGTGCGTGTGTGTGTGTGTGTGTGTGTGCGTGTGCGTGCGTGCGTGCGTGCGTGCGTGCTTGCGCAGCCCGCCACACAGCGGCGTTTTCCGGTATGTCCGGGCGTTTGCTGGCACACAGTGATTTTGTATTGTGTCTTCCGGTTTCTCCGGTAACTTCTGCAGTGTGTTCAACGTAACTTCATTCTGGAGTAGTCGTTTACGCGCGCCCTTTAGCGTTTCCTGCTATTTCTGTTTTACGTGCATTAGCTTTCAGTGCTCTTCCTATCACATCTGCTTCGAGATACACGTGGGAAGAGGTGGAGGTTGTTGGGCTGTGTTCAATTCCGTTATTTGCTTATCGCTTCCGATAAGGTAAGGACAATTATGTAGCAAGCGTCCTACATGCGATGATAAGGCTTCGCCAAGTGCGTTCGTCTATAACATGCACTATAGGCCTTTCTGAGCATTGCAACTGGCGTCATATATCACACAAATCACACCTGCGCAGTTGCTCAAACATGCACTATACGTGCACTAACGCCCCGTTCGGTCCACACGCTTTGATACTGACCTATGGTTCTACTTACGAAAGGATTGCAGATGAAACGTAAAGCAATAACGCTCGTTATGCCCAAACCTTCGGTGCACGGCGAATAGCACTATAGGTGTTTGAAATTAACCCGGATTCTTCTACTACCGCGTTCCTCGTAACCCGCCAATCGTCTTAAGGTTCTTAAACTCATAAAAGGACTTTTTTATTCAATAATATAGAGCAGCCGATAGTCGTTAACTCTACCCAAAGTTCTTTCATGATCGTAATCATCATTCCCGTATCGTTTTCATCTTTTGTACAGGATGAGGCCAGAAAAAAACATTTCGACTGGTATTGTTAATAAATGTGAGCGATATCCAACTGTTTCCTGCCGGTGCCTTCAAATTTGTTTCATGACACCCTGCATTTGTTGCTGCCCATTTGTTACTTTTTTATTGTTCTAAAAGACCGCTGTTTATTAGCTCAATTCATATTTCAAATTTGAGCTTAAATTCGTGTTCCTGGTATCATCAGTACAACGCCCTCTAGGCGCTCATCGGGTGTGTCCTAATTCTGGCCAGCATCGGAGACAGTCTACGTAGACAGCTAAGGTTACAGCCGAGACAGCTTCGAGCCTAAGTAATGGAATGCGGCTTGGACCACCTGGAAGACGCCTCTGCGACGTGATCCCACCTGATGGTCGCGAAAGAAAAACCGTAAATTATATTTCTATTTGAAATCTTTGCGCCGGCGAACATATGAAAAACATGACTATGTTACATTAAACGCTTAGAAAAGCGCGACTACGTTCTAGTGTTCTCGGGAGACCTTCACGTCGAGTTGCCAGGCCTGCTGCTGAACCGCCGTATAGTTTTGTGAGGTAATTAACCTTCATCGCTTTGACTTCAATGCCGTCTTCTTTGATGTCTTAGCCATAATGACAACGAGGCTTATGGTGACCGCTGTCCGATTAGACGCTGTTTTGCTGTCTACAGCGAGTACTGAAATGCTGCCTATATTGATTGAACAGAGTCAATGTTAGCTTTTTTTTTCTTCATTTTTTTAACGCAGAGCAGCTTCTAACCCTAAGACAAAAGAAGCGGTGCTGTTTAGGCGATGGGAATACGCCCTGCTGTGTGGCTCTCAGAACTTTGGCACTTTTTTTGGCAAAGCATATCTCAAGCGGATCACGTTGAGAGCAGGTGTGGCCGCCTTTTCTCGTGTGCGTATTCGCCCATGGCGAAGAAAATGAGGAACGTTAGCAGAATATATACAGCTGAGCTTCCAGAATTTCGCGCATTAGTGTGCAGTCACAAAAGCGGCCATTCGCCTCTTTTTGTCTCCCTGCCTGACATAGTTTCCCAGGAGATTTCTCACACGTCAGCTAGGAACGCGTAGCATTCTCCCCATCCGTAATCCGTGCCGCTCTCATAATGGAAAGGCTAATGAAAGCAAGCACAACTATAAGCAGGAGAGATGACTGCGACATTGATACAAGAGATCTGTCGATGTCGGCAACGCTCCTCTTTAATCATCACTCGCTTCACACGGCGAATATGTCTGCATTAGCGTCAAGGAATTATCCCGTGAAAGAGAAGTAATTAGTTTCGCCCTGCCATTGGAGCCGGTGGGAAAAGGGGTTTGTGACGGTGTTCCCATCCCAGCATGATCCGTACTCGGCACATGTCAGAGCAGCCCGCATCCTAATAATTTCTAGAGAGCTCGTGAATATTCATTGTATCGCTCGGGTCGTTTTCTCTCACTGCTCTTAATGCAAACTCTTTTCCCCCCTTAGGATGTGCGAAGTCAGTGCACGTAAATTTTGCGCCACCGGCTACAAGCGAACAGCATGCACAAGGTTGTCATGTCACGCATAATGCATGATACACGCTGGCTTCGACCTGAACTTTAGAATCCGAACCACCTTACTGAATTGAAGATCTTAATATTGCGGGCGCTTTTCACGTTGACTGTTACTTAATGACGCACTGTCGAAATAAATGTTATAATAGCACAGAGATTAATCAGATACAAATGACTTCGCATTTGAAATGAAAAAAAAAAAAGACGCATTCAGTCATATCCATGGAAATTCCTATGTAGGACCGTTTACTTGACATGTCATTATACGGTTGTGAAAAACGGCATTTGGTACACTCGCGCATTCATTCAGTGGCAATTTGCAGCGCACCTTTCATTATATATGTATTTTGACACACAGAAAAGGCTTCGCCTGTTCTGTTGACGAACTCGTCGGTGATAAGTAGCGATCGGCGCTAATCCGCCCACTGATGTCTCAGCCAACTATATATATATATATATATATATATATATATATATATATATACGTTGTTTGACTGCTCCGAAGGCCGCAATCGAACAAGGGATATCAAGCACAGAAGCCCGACATTCCAACCATTGGGGCACAAGCGCTTGCCTCAGCAGGCCTGGAATAGAAAACCGCTTAGAATTTCCCTCGTGTGAAAGTTTCGTAGCTGCCAGGCCGCTGTTCATTCTACCCAGCACGTATGCCATCCAATGCTTTCCGCATTTTTTTTTCTTTTAAATAAACGTTTTAATATATATATATGCCATCCAAGTTGGCATACGGGTTGCATCGCGCCTAGATGTGGCAACCGCATTTTGTTAAACACCGTTCAAGAAGCCGTTGTTTTTGTTGTATTTGCCCATCCAACTCATGGCTAATAACAAGTATGGGGGAATCCGCCGAGAAAATGTCGAAATATTGCAAGATATGCAAACTTTAAGGGCTGTTATAGACTAAGTTCTGTTGCAAGGTGAAACTACACGTTCAATGGAACCAAGAATAGTAGGAAGAATGAACAATCATTATCGGAAAAGCACAAATAAAAAGAGTAAATATGGAAATTTAAGTAGGCAATTGGTTGTATTCCCCAAAGACATTCAAGGACTGTGGAGCAAACATTACTGGGGATGAATACCAGAAAAGCGGTTAAGCCCCCTCGCCCTTCAAAAAAAAAAAAATAAATAAATAAATAAGAAATAAGAAAGAGTTCAAGCGCAACACACCTTGCCATCACCGTTTCGCCTTTCGGTTGAAACTGTACTACATTTCTTTAAAGCTTGAATTCCCGTGAAGGGGTAATGTTTGCAAGAGCAGCGTCAATTTTTTTTTTACGCGCGCTATTCGTAGTTTTTTTTTTATTGCGATAGTAATGATACGGACGCTCGAGGCGTATTCGCGCCGTCAGCGCCGCCACCGCTGTAGTTGTCATGCTGCCCTTTTATCGGCAAATGCAGGGCTCCCGCAAAATAATGAAGAGAACTGTACGCGCTGTCCACGCCACTGTCAGCAGAATATATATATATATATATATATATATATATATATATATATATATATATATATATATATATATATATATATATATATATATATATATTATGTTTCCCTTACGGGTTTACAGGCAACGAACCCCGATCGCGCTTATATTAAGCCGCCTCAGAAGTAAAGTGCTTTATGCGATGTTCAGGTGAGGGCTAAATCCTCAGTAATACCTCGTTAACAAACGAGCACCGAAGTTTTCAAAGTTCTGCTCTTTTTCGTCATCGTTCCGTTCGTAGCGAAACGGGAGAATTAAAGGCTCCCGTGTTTCCCTCTTTTAGATTGCGCACACTCTCCCCGCACAGTCTTTGCGCCTTCTGCTTTATTTATGTGGCGCCTGATCGTATGCACAAGGAGGGTTTTAAAGTCTGTACAAGAACTCGCACGTCACTGCGGACTAGTGCACAAAAGCTGAAGCCAGCCATCGCGGCTCATCGTTCATTATCTTTCGCAATTTGTCGAGCGTTTATCGAGGGAGTTACGCCCCCCAAGTTAGCTTTTTTTTTTTTTTTTCCGAATTCTAATGTACTCGTCTCGGCTCACTTGATCATATGCAGAAGGCTTTTCCATGTAATATCCGCACAGAGTGCTCTTCAGCTGTGCAGCCATTTCTGTTCTTATTATGCTTCGCTAAAATGTATTGCGTTGAAAATTTCGCGTAAAGTAGAAAGAATAGCTATCCTAGTAGTGGGCAGTTTGCTGAGATGTTTATTAGTAACCATAGCAAGAACTCTACTAGAGATCGTTTTCTTTTGCCTGATAGTGAATTTTATTTCACTCTTCTTAAAATCTTTATAAGCTAATGAAATATTCGTTCATTGCCGGCCGTATGCTAAAGTTCATTTAGAAAACATTGGTGGTGTTTCTTCTCAGCACATGTTTATACATAGGTGTCTCTAGTTATGGTTTCGTAAATCACTGTTACTGGACAGATTTAAAGCAACGTTACCCTAGTATAATTAAAGCTTAGTGCACGAGGTACTCTAACCAGAGCTTTCAATGATAATATATTTTTGCAGGCTTCGTTACCACAGGGAAAGTTACCAACCAATTTGAGTTAAACTCCCCCAATACATTTCTCTATTCAAGCAGTGTGTTCCTTCTCCATTCGAACGGTTTCAGTCGATGATGCCCACTTTGCGAATTATAACGTAACAGCGCTGTATGCACCGCTTACAAGATAGGTTGTTTAATATGTCATCACCATCGCGGTGGTGTGGCCGCCTAAATAAATACAGCGAACTATAAAACTGCACTTTATATGGGTGCAATATGCACTCTAAATATAATCAGACGGGGGATTTCGGTTAATTGCGTCTGATACTTATAAGCTAATGTGATTTTCTTTCACGCGAAACCAATTCACACTATACGTAGCACTCTTGTGTACTCCTGCTTGTGTGAGAAAAGAACACAAATTGTTTGAAGCTTTTCGATGATGGAACTATTCTGTGGTCTGTCAATTCTACCGTTGTTCATTGCTTAGCTGGCGGAATGGCCAGTATTTATTATTCCGCTTACATATAACACCTCACATTATCACTATTTGGCGAATTCGTCGAGCGTAAGCCCACTGGGCGAAGGACGGTGCACGAAAGGCACAATTGCTTTCTCACGCGACACAGTAGCTCGAAACTACAAACGAAACCCAGTGATCTATGGATTTCGATTGTTCTTTCGTGTTGCCAGTCACGTAGGTAACAATTTTCGCTTTCACAATTTTTAAGTGTATTTCATCGGCACGCGTGCTTTCCTTCACTGTGCGCTGCAAAAAAAAAAAAAAAAAAGAAGAGAGAGAAAGAAAAGGTAGCCTACTGATTTTCTGTGAACGCTGGCGGCACCTGGATAGCTTACGTCGGGAAAGACGAGCCGTTCATGGGCTTCCAGACGTTCTGAGACTGTATTATGGTAGTTCATGCTTTGGTTGGACTCGGCACTGTAGCCGCATGACGATTAAAATCTACAAAGGAAAGCAGGGTGTGATCAAAAGTTTGCGAAAGTCATTGGCAGATAATGTTTCCCACTGGTACAAACTTAAAAGAGCGCCGGCAAGGCTACATTTTATAAACTATGCAGAGATGCACTTTGGATTGTAGTGAAGGAAGTAACTGAGAAATAGTTATGCATATGCCGCTGTAGTCCTGGTTGGCGGGCGTAATCCCTTTGAGAGAGGAACTCATGCAACCAAAGGACACAGTTGGTAAAAGGGTGTAATGCTGCATCAGCATAGGTGGCTCAGTGACTAAGGCATTTCGCCGCAGAGCAGGACGTCCCGGGTTTGATTCCTGGCCTAAGCGGACTCAGTTCGATGGTGGTGAAGTCCGAGAACGTTCACGCACTCAATTAAATGGAAGAGTTTAGGAACACGTTAGAGAAGTGCATAGGCAGTCAATATTAATGAGAAGCCCTTGAGTATATAGGAGAGCCTCTTATTACTGATGGTGCATATACGAAACGTTAAGCCCACAACTGAAAACTTATAAAGCGGCAGACACATGCTGTACCCATGATGTCGCCCTCTCGAATATGGCGTGAAAAAGTTGTGGAACTAGGCATCCCACATCGAGTGAAAATGTCAGTGCCGAAGAAATAGATAACAAAGAGGCAGCTCCTGGACGAAGCAAAAAAAGAAAAAAGAGAAAACTGCGCAAATGTACATGCAGTAGGCGCCTTACCTCTAAAATTATACCAGTCGCATGATCTTAAATTCATTGCCGTCATTTAGATAGCTGCGAATGAAGCAGGCAGTCAATGGACCATCCAGGGGTAGAATCAAAATTAAGATTCAACGTCATGCGCGATGCGTTTCCAAGGAATCCGCCAAGTGCAGGAAGTGCTGTAATGCACATTCTGCACTGGGATTCTGAAATATCTTTCCCTTGCGTCTGGCAGGTAACCCAAAGTTCTTCCGGTATACGCATCCATCGAGCGTTACCTAAGATACGCGCTGAAGCCCTAGCTTATGGAACTCGTCTGGGAAGGAGATGTCTGCGCACATTTTGTGACGCCGTTGTGGCGTTAAGGCAAACAAAAATTTCCACTGCGTGCTCTTTATTGTGTGCTCCATTACTCTACAGCACAAAGAGGGACCGCGAAATGCCTTCTATCGTGCTTACCTAACGCACCTGGCGCTCGCAAACGCAAATGAAGTTGTTAATTTCACCATCCTAATTCGTTGCCTTCCCCCGATACACTGCGCGAAGCATCGCCATAATAACGAAACTAAGCTGTTCACATATATTCCTGCGTATTTTACGCCAGTGTTATAACATACCCTTCGGGGTGCATACCTCTGCCAACTAAAACTGCAGTCTCACCATATTTCTTGCATCTTCAGAATCAAGGAGAATGTGCACCTCAATGAATTAGGAATTAAACAAGTTTAGTTATTTAGTGAGTTTCGTCAAATTTATGGCGTGTGAATCGACTCCATGGGAGAGCTCTTTTCAGGAATGTCAGATATGATGACGTCAGCTACTTCGCGTCTAGCTTACTATGAAAGCACCTTTTCAGCAACATGCAATATCAGGTTGATCTAAAACATTCTGAAATACAATGAAAATATTGAACCCGCTATACGTGACGACATACTGATTGAAGGAGCGAACACCTGGTTTTCTACCGTCTAACTTGGTTTACTAAAACAAACAAAAAATCTGCAGATCCCACGTGCTGTGGAAACTGTCTTAAGCGAAGCTTTCATTGCTGTTTGTGAAGAACGCTGTTGCTCCTTAGGAACCATTTGCAAGTAGAGACGACACAACAAAGATGACCATTTCTACAGGAACCACCTCCTTCCACATATACATGTTAGGCTCGACGACGCACATGAAATGATCGACGCCGAAGGAATCACGATGATGAACAACCGCGACGGCATGAAGATGATGGTATGGTGGCAACGCAATGACCACGAAAGCATGACGACAACGACATGACGACATTGGAATCAATACAGCAAAATGACCACAATGGAGCGACCACAGTGACATGATGACCACTGCATGATGATCACAGTAGGACGACGCTGGAGTATAGCGACAATGGTATATGACGAGGATGCTGCGACGACGATGGTGCACCAACAAAGGGAGGACGATGCTGGTAAGACGACGGTACTGGTAAGATCGGCCGTAACTTGCACTATATCCCGTGTTTATCTACACTATGCTTGACGGCAACAACCCGGGCTGCCGTAATTCGCAGTATATATATACCGCGTTTAACTGCACTATGCCCAGTACCAGCAACTCGGGTCACCTCATTTCGTAGTATATTCGGTGTTTGTTTGCATTGTGTCTGACACCAGCCAATAATCCCATACCGGCCGCCACCGACTCTGCCATCGCCGCCACCCACAGCAGCAGCAGCAGCAGCAGCAGAAGGAGGAAGGAAATTGAAGAGAGAGGCTAAGACGGTTTCGCTTGTCTAATAACACATAAAAATGGAGACCTTTCATGCGCCATTTTGCTTATGTTTCACATATTTAAAAATGTTCACCGAGGTGGATTCAAAGAATAGAAGGCAACAGTTGCCTTCAAATTCGTTTGTTTTATAATAAGACGTCACATATGGGATCATACCCATGTCATCAACCACAACTAACCATCTGTGGCGGCACCAGGCTGCACTGCCACATGACTAAGATTTCCCCTATTTCGGTATGGCAGAAATGTTGTCGCGCATAATACGGTATAAGGGATCGGCGAAGGGCGTGCTACCGAACTACCGAGGTTTGGATGAATAAAAAATAAACCATGCGCCGATATGATCAATTCCTCATGTTCGATTTTATGCCACTCTACCACTTTTCCCGGTTAGCTAATCCGGTTGATAATGCGAGTGGAGCGCTGATTTTACCATCTGACAAGTAGTTTATACGTAACTATGCCTTTCCGTAGGTACATGCGGTTATATGTTAGTGAGTGAGGACTCGGACACTACCTTGAAACCGTGCCATGTATACAATGTTTCGTTTTGAGCTTATGTTATCGTCCTGGTAGAATAGTGTCGTTGTTTTCATTCAGTGCTCGTATCGTCTCTTGTTGAAATAAACTGCTTCTAAACACCACTGGCGAGATCCGACAAGGAATAGCATTGGAATGGAACCGTTACAATATCCCAGTCTGTTCTATTTTGGTTTCGTGGGAGGCACGCATCGCTTATGTTTGCCTTCTTTACCCACGCTCACATCCCTCAAACATTGCTTAATTTAATGTCAATTTCTTTTATTTCTAAAGCGCATTTGAATCGTCAAATATACCGAAAGATGTGAACACAATGCTACAGTGAAACAGTACCATGTGAAACGATATCTACAGAGCCACAGGTACCGGAATTCTTGACAATAAAAGTGGAATATATCAACTAAGAACGGCCCCGTACCACGAGGCATAACTAAGCCATTCGTTGCGAGTATGTGACAACATCTCACGTCGCCAAGAGCTGAATATGGGAGCATCAACGCTGAATATCTGTGCAAGCTGAGGTTTGCAGATGGCATGTTCTTCCCAGCAGCGGTGTAGGAGACTTACAATAGCAGAGCGAACAACTTGATTGGCACGGTCTAATGTTAGGTTTGAGGAATATTATGCACAAATGCTTAGCAAGGAAACCGAAACTAATGAATGGATGCCACTGAAGCTGTGCAAGTGTAAACTTCTACAGGTTAAATAGCCCAAACCGTACCCGCCGTGGTTGCTCAGTCGCTATGGTGTTAGGCTGCTGAGCACGAGGTCGCGGGATCGAATCCCGGCCACGGCGGCCGCATTTCGATGGGGGCGAAATGCGAAAACACCCGTGTACTTAGATTTAGGTGCACGTTAAAGAACCCCTGGAGGTCGAAATTTCCGGAGTCCCCCACTACGGCGTGCCTCATATTCAGAAAGTGGTTTTGGCACGTAAAACCCCACAAAAAAAAGCCCGAACCGCACGTTATCATGAGAACAAAATTTTCGGCGGAGTGAATATCTATTGCCGGGCATATGCAGGTATCGTGGAATTGTTTCGTTTATTTACTTTCTATTACCTTAAGAAACCCATAGGGGCAATATACAAGGGGTGGGTGTACATGCAGGGTGTTTCACTTACGTCTATGAAAACATTAAAAATAAACAAAAGCTAGGTAGCTGGACAGAACCAAGATAATGTTGTTTGCCGTCGCTTGAAGATGCTCACATTCTTCTATGCATTCCGCCTAATTAGATATTTATTCCTAAGTAATTATTGAACTTCTCAATTATTTTAATCAGATAAAAAGTGCCAATGAGAAATTTGTAGATTAACAAGAGAAGCTCCCGATACAGATTTGTGTTGCTGAGTACATGCTACACAAAAGTATTTTTCCGAGGGTGAAGAAGCCCGACAATGCACGCAAACTGCCTCGAGCGGCCAGTCGCGCGGAGATTTTGCGCATATTCTTGGGCTTCCATCAAGTACATACATAGATAGCACTAATAATTAATGCGAAAGCATATCCCGTACATTCTCATTCTGAAAGGTGACCTGTTATTTTTTGCATGACTATAGGTGCACAGGTTATGGCGGCAATTTGGTGGGGCAGGTTGTTCCAGTCTCTTGCATCCCGAAAAACAAAATGAGCCTGAAAAAGTTGTAGTATGAGTGTGAGGGCGGCCAACTTGGTACGCATGCCGAGTGGGTTAGGATATGCGGGCAGCATGAATAATGTACAATGGCTGATTAAGCGCAGTGTGATAAAGATATGAAAAAAAATCACCGCCAAAGCACTCCGTAGAAATGGTGAACCAGCGAAGCATAAATGTGCGGGCCCGGTGTTTATCACTAAGTTAATACCGACGGTTCATTAAACTACGGCTTGTTAGGCTGCCGGATCCTTGGTACGCAGTTGCTGCTTGCGCTTGGCTGCAAGAGCCTGCAATTGTGGCCGGGATGCAGCATCAGCATGGCGTAGACGAGCTCGTTCTCGGTTCTGCTTGGGGCGTTGCTGATCGAAAGCTACCTGCTCCTCGGGAGGGCGTATGACGCAGGGCCTACCCATTTCGTAACCGGAGAGAAACTGGTGTTCCCCGCGCTAGGCTGCGACGGAGAGCAATGACGTCACTACTGGTGCAGCTAGTCGCGAGCCTTTTTATTTCGCGCATGCGCATGGGGTTGCGCCGGAGGAGCTTTCGGCGTGCAGGTGACAGGCAGACGCTGGTTAACCATATGTAGGAAGTGCTTGGGCGGTGATTGTTTTCAATGGCGGCACTCTGGTATCATAAGAATACAATGAATATATGAACCGTATGGCGCTGTTTTGCACTGATTCGAGCGCGTTGATTAGATACGCTTTGGTGAGGGCTGCATACGGCACATAGGTATTCAAGTTTAGGTATGATTGTGGTTTGATAGGCTTGAAATTTCACTTGCTTTAGGCTTCGTTGTAAAAAATTAAGATATTTATTAGAAGGTGAGATGACGCTAGAGATATGTGCGCGCCAATATAAGAGATTAGTATGGGTAACGCCAAAGTGTTTGTAAGACTGCGCAGTTTCTGCGTGTACGTTATTTATTGTGTATGGGTAAGCTAGTAGGTTACGTCAACGGGAGAGTAACACTACATTGCATCTGTTTTGATCAGGCTTCACTCGCCAGTAATCGTACCATTGTAGCAAAGCAGGCAGTAAATTCCTCAAGACAGATTTGATCAGACAGGTTAGCAATTCTTTAGTCAAAACGCAGTCATCCGCAAGCATGCGAATATTTGCAGGATACATGCAGTGGTAGATCGTTAATATATATTGAGAAGAGGAGAGGCCTCATAACATATCATTGTGGAACGCCAGAGGTACCGATACGGAATCAGATGTGCTGTTCTTAATAAAGACAAACTGAGAGGTTACTTAGGGATGCTTCAATCTATAGCGAAATATTAGGGGGCACTTTCGCCAAATATAGTTTTTGTAATTATTACTGACAATTTACGGATATTATTTAGAAGTATGCAATTAATTGAATTCCACTTGTATGCAGCATTGTACCAATGATAACTTAAATAAACTTAAATGATAACTAAAAATCTTGAGATGATGCCACGAAGCGAACAAACGATGAAGCCTAATATGATGCGCCTACCGTTGAGACAGGAAGTCAGCGGCATTGACTACAGAAGAAATGAGTGTAGCTTACGTTAGCTCAATAAATGACGGCCTGCTGTAATAGATAAGGGACTAAAAACTGTAAATCAATCAACGATGGCAGGGCTAGGATCAGGTGGCGTGATCAAATTAAAAAAAATAAAATGGGCGGAGGATGGAGACAGCTTGCGGTAAGGTGGAGCACTGGGATAGCCGTTCTCCCTGCACTGAACGAAATACTTTATGATTCATGGTGATGATGATGATGATGATGATGATGATGATGATGCTAACGAATTACTATCAGTGCAATGTGTTCAGTGACTTTACTGTTGAGCAACATTTGTAATGTTACTCATGCCAGGGATAACCTCTAGTGGAAAGTCCATGTTCTGGAGGATTTCGTATATTTTCTTTATCCTCGGGCCTAAATAGTATCTGCCTAAAGAGTATTTTGTCTTAGGTTCATTAGTATACATAGTCGCGCTCACCCTTTAGTACGCGCTGCTGTGCTTTGATAATTGAAAGATTAAGTTCTTAGTTTTATGCGCCAAAAGTACAATCTGATTCTGAGGCACGCTGCAGTGAGGGACTCCAAGATAATTTTGATCACGCGGGTTTCCTTAGCGTGAACCTAAATCTAAGTACACGAGAGTTTTTGCATTTCGCCTCCTACAAAACGCTACCTGGGAATCGAGCCTGCAACCTCGTGCTTAGCAGAGTAGTGCCATAGCTACTAAGGTGCTGCGGGCGGACTTCCGTAATTGAAAAAAAAAGCGACTATCAAGCTTGTTTCAATCATTGAGTGCGTGGCGTTTGGCCTGCATTAGGAATGGTGTACATATTAGCAAGGTATGGCTTTGTTGGAAACTAAGCGTTATGTTGCAACATGAAATATCAGCTAGGGCGCCTACATACAGTTGGTAACTCTAGCAAGCTAAATTATGGGGTTTTACGTGCCAAAACCACTTTCCGATTATGAGGCACGCCGTAGTGGAGGACTCCGGAAATTTCGACCACCTGGGGTTCTTTAACGTGCGCCTAAATCTAAGCGCACGGGTCTTTTCGCATTTCGCCCCCATCGAAATGCGGCCGCCGTTATGCGGTTCAATGAACGAACAGGATTTGTTGAGTAGACGTTATTTTAACGCTATACAAATGCGTTGGCCACAAACGAGGACGAGTATTATGGAGTTGGTGTCATTATGAAAACATCCGTCGCTACTGTTCTGGGTGATTAGCCCGTGTAGCCAGATAAATGTCAGTTACACCTCGGCGTTCTTCCCGCGTTCGTTACCTTTCGCCCAATGACTGCAAACAAGGTCTTACATTGAAGTTTCTGTGAAGCATGGATACGGGTCCTGATGAAGTGACTCAACGGGGATGGTGTGTGTAGAGTTGGCCCGGAACAGTCACACAAGATCAAAAATATTAATATTTTTCGCCGCTCCTGCAACCAATAAAAATCCGCATGTGCCGCCGCCTGGTCTGCGCTGGTTTTTGTAACCATAGGAGTACAAGTAAAGAAGAGCAACAGCTCTGAACGCATAGCAAATAATGAAATTTTGTGGTGTGTGTTATCAATATTTAGCCATGAAGTAACCTGACCTGTCACTCATATGGTGATTTCTGTGGTAATCTTTACTGGCACAATTCCTGACTATAATTTAGCTTGATACGTCCCTGCGGAGGTGGCAGAGGGCGGCTAAACCATAAATTTAGGGTGTCATTATCTGAATAAAGAAGGCTTATGTGCTGAAGGTTTTCTAAGTCCGTATATAAAGCAGGTGTACATTGTTGTATATACTTCTTTATATTAATGGAGTCTCGACGAACGTGTACTGTTACTCAGCTTCAGAGAATTGGAGTGAAACGCGACACACTTGAAGTCGCAGAACGATAGAAGAGAATCTATGCAACCCCCGCGATGTTAACTTACAGTTACTGCAAACGGTCCCGTTCCCATCTTAGTTCACCCCATCTTAGAAAAAAAGGCGGACAAATGGTGGCAAGTCCCCAGACAGAAAGAACAAAGAGGCTTTGTCTCTAAACAAATGCAGTTTATCACAGAAGAAAGAAAGTTCGAGGCAATAGAGACCACACCCATCGCAGACAAAATGCCTTGCATGTTATTTGTTGATTTCTCAGCAAGTAATTTTTTTACATGCTTTGTTTATATTGTTTAGATTCTTTCGAACAAGAAGAGTTCAGAGTTTAGAGGGAACGCTTCTGTTCGATTTTTATCCCTTCTCCGTCGCAGCTGTTTTGTTGACGCTGTAGCATAGCCGGGGAAAAAAAAGGACTGCTTTCTCTTCAAACTTTTAATCCTGCTACTTTGACTTACTTTTCAGCACTAAAGTTCTACTTAGATGGCTGAAAATACACGTTAACAACAGCAGGGAAATAAAAAAAGTTCACAGTTTAGAGCCGTCGGTGGAGCGGTAAATGTGAAGTGGTGTCAGACTGCCGGGTCTGTTTCTTTAAAAACGAAGCTCTGAAGATGAACTTATTGCTTTAAACTTATACACGGGAAAAATAAATCAGTCTTTTCTATAAGTATGTACCATTTGAAGCTCTTCAGATATGTAAAAGCTAAGTAGTAATTGCCGTGGATATAACGTATTGCGAACTAGGTCACAAGTGGAGCTATGATTTTGGCATAGTTGTGTAGCTAGCTTCTCCGGATAGTTGGTTTGGAATAGTTGTGCGATTTGTAACAACCCACGCACTCCACTAAGAAGGCCACGAAGGAACTGCAGTGTTCACTGGTCACAACATCGAAGAAGGTTTATTTCGGTAAGTGCCATTCCATCACGAATTGAGTTACGGTACGATGAGAATGCAAAATGGGGAAGAGGGGGATACTAATAATTGGTAATTGTTTAAAAGCGCAAGGAACTACATCGTCATTTGGAGTATCTCGTTTAAAATTTCATTTTTTTTTCTTATTCGAGAAAACTACTAAGCTCCTAATAACGAGCTTATTTTCCACATGCTTTAGGTCGAGTCAGCATTGCTCCTGCGTCCTCTAACTTTTTTTCATGCCCTTGCTGCTTTCACGTGGACTGTATGTCAGCGCTATCTAGGCTTGTGCATGATATGCCAATTAATATATTAAACGTTAACACCAACATATAAATTTAGTCCTTTGTTCTGAATACCAATTTAATTCCAATTTATTCCTCTCTTTTTGTTTGCCCAACGCTAAACCAAAAAGTCCGAGTCTGTTCTTTTAAACACTTCGCGACTGATTTACCAACCGCTGTGGATGAACCTCTACAAACAAATGCTGGTGTTGCTATGCCGTTTAATGAGATTCGGACTCTTCACAAAACGTGTGAATTTTCTTGATTAAGGTATAAGCCGGACGACTTCGTAGGGGCTATTCTTTAAAAACCGTTTGGAACGAGGGGCAATACGAATAAAGGAGGCAGCCCACACTCGCCAAAAACCACTGAGTGTTTAGTGGAAAAGCCGAAGTTACATAAGCAGCGTGCAAACAGGGCGCATACGATGCCCGGACATCATCATCATTTGCTCTACCTTACGCATTGGATAAAATATGGCAGGAAAAATTAGAACTAGTTCTAGTTGCACACGCACGCACCCACGCACGCACCCACGCACGCACCCACGCACGCACGCACACAAACGCTTAATAGACGCATGCACAAACGCCTTGGCAAGCACGTACGCAGTCACAACACAATATGTTTTTATGTGAAAATTGATGATCGGTCTCAGTGCTTAGAAATAATAAATACAGCGTATAATAACACTCTGAATTTAAGCAGATACTTTTCGAAGGAGGCACAAATAAGGCAAGTACAATTGGGAAACAGTCCGCACTAGCTTACGAACTATACGTCCTCGACGGAGGCATATACGCCTCATCAAGAAAACACTTCACATACATCTCAAAATTCCTTGAGATGTATAACGAAGCTAAAATTCGACTGACGCTGGTAATTATTTTGGAGGAAACGTTTCTGCTTAGATCTATTCCCATGTGACCGACTTTCCTCGTTTCATACCTTCTAGCGCACGTGTCACGAAAAAAGCTGTAGCCATCCGCATCACGTCTCCAGCGGCGCTCGCGCCGAATTCTGCTGCTGACATTTCGTTTAACAACGAATCGTGGAAGCTCCGCCTCGAGCTCGGCTCGCTTTTGCCGACCACTGCAGGAGGCCCTATTCAGGGCGCGCTGCGTTGTGCTAGCCGACCCCGAACGCCAAATTGGTTCCGCCCTGAGGCGACGTGACCTTTCTCCTACGCTTTTCGCGGTTAACAAATTTGCTCAGTGCTCGTGCGCTCGCAAACGATCCCAGGAGCGCAGAAGAGTCTTCTTTTTTTTTTCATTCCCCACCATATTCTCTCGAAACATTGCTCGTCCTTTTACGCGTTCGACATATCCCATTGCCGCAATTACCTTCTGTAGAAAGCATGACAGCAAGAAGAGCGACGTACGGCTTTTGACTCTGTGAGCCTCTTTCGTACACGACGTTTTTAATAACAGCCGCAATCCTGAATTGACCGTCAGCACGACTGGAGCCTTGTTTAAATTCATGAGTTGAATAAAAAATTGAGATAGTCAGCATTGGATACGATAAGAAATGTCGCAAAAGAAAGAATTCTTTTTTTGCCACGTGTCGGGCTCAAATTTGCTTCCCAGAGGAAAAGAATAGGCACCCAAGGAAATACGACTATTTTCATTACCTTAGTACGCAGTTCAAATTACGTGCATGATTGGTCTGAAGCTACAAGAATGGCGTTGGCATTCTTTGTCTGCTTCAGGACTTAGAATCCGTCCGTCCGTCCGTCCGTCCGTCCGTCCGTCCGTCCGTCCGTCCGTCCGTCCGTCGGTCGGTCGGTCGGTCGGTCGGTCGGTCGGTCGGTCGGTCGGTCGGTCGGTCGGTCGGTCGGTCGGTCGGTCGGTCGGTCCGATGGTCTCGCGACAATGTTCCTAAGTTTTGGATAATGAGCGCGTCTTACGTGAGAGTGATGACCTGATAACAGTAACAATTTCAGAAAAAGCGGTTGCCGGAAAAACGTAAATTCATGCATTCGTGTCAACATGGTGTACATTGCTGCACCAGATTTTCTTGTGGAATACTGGGTTTTCTACTATGGAATAATTTGAATAGATAGAAGTATTTAGGCATTATATAGAGGCCATCCGAATTGGACTATAAAATGGAATGAGACATTCGTTTAGAATTGTTTCGCCGAACAGACTACTCAGTTATCAAAAACTAATTAAAGGGGAAATTACCATCCACCCAAAAGTAGCACAAATCTACAAAGAAAACCCAAATGGTTTTCTCAGAAAGAAAGCTTCGCAGTTCAGCAAAATTTGTCCTGGTGCAGGATTCGAAACCGGAGCCACTATTTTGCTGGAGCGGTCGCTGTGTCAGCTCAGCTAACCTAGGGCATCGAAGTGCGTGGGCGAATCATTCCACAACTGGAAGCACAGCAACACCGATTATGGCGAATCTTAAAAGCCAGCACATGAACTCTTTAATAAAAAATTCGGCAACACGGCGTACTCAGCATGAGGACATTTAATTATTCTATAACAGGATGCCTTGAAAGAAAATGCACATAGGATCATCCTGGCGTATTGGTTTTATTTAAACGAACTCTGCCATACCTCGAATACAGTTATGTTAATTTTACATACTTCTTGACAGCGCATCACAATTTGTTACTGAGGGGGCGTGGTGAGTTTGCTGACCTGAAATAAACAGATAGAACCTCACATTGGTGGCCAGCTTCGAAATGGGAATACAAGTGTCCCACGCTGTGGTGGCGAGAACTGTCGCAGGTTTGTGTCAATAGCCTGTTGGTGCTCTCGATTAAGAGAATGTCATAAAAGAACGTGTTATTCGAGCTTTAGAAAGCAACAGAGTACATAGCGGTTGATTATTTAAAATGCTGCCAGTGTGCTATCGCCAGTTAACGAATACCATGACGCTGGAAAGTTATGAAAGCTTAAAAGGTATACTTTTTCAGCGTACAAACACATTAGATGGCCTATAGAAGGATAAGTGCCAGCGTTTTTTGTTTACTGGCATTTAACGAAATCATAAGATAGCAATTATTATTACGGGTGTTGCAACAGGGAAATTTTCTTATTTAACCAAATAAGAAAATTTCACATAAACAATTCGCGAATTTAGAATGGAATATCCGATACTGTATTCCTAAACACAATAAAACGTGAAGGTTATGTAGAAGCCCCAAAAAAGGGTTCATTGAGATTTTTCACATGGCTTAAGTGCTGACAGTGACCTTTAGGTGCATGCAATGCTGTTCACAAATGAGCGTCCATTGAACTGAGGTGGTTGCACCTGAAAACCAATTGCTTGAAGTTGTCTGTCCTTCAATAAAATGATAGAAATAAAAAAAATAAACGCAGTGCTTTAAAATACCATAGAGAGTTGAGTTTGTTCAAGGAGGGAAGTATGATACTTAAGCTTCGTAGACCGTTTTGAAGTGACGGAAACACAGGGCGAATGTTCGAATAATAAGTTGCTCTGCCTAAACAGAAAAGACAAATTTGTAAACATGCTGGCTAAAATTGTGGCCTTCGGAATGAACGACTGAAGATTAATAAACCGACGGTACCTGTCTTGTGCATTCGCAAAGGAACTGGTGTCTTGGCACTGTAACCGCAGCTCTGCTGCTACGCAATCATTTGTAACAGTCCTCGATTTCGTCGTTCTTTCTTTGAAAGTCGATAAGTGCTTAGTCAAACAGCAAAGATTATTCGCTTGAGATTAAAACATTTGAATATCGCGCAGCCCTGGTTATTATACGTAGCAAGAGTGTGATGCATTCGGCGTCATGTTTGAAGGATCACCTTCACCTGCGCTATCCCTTAGCGGTTTATCATTTCGTCCTTACTTTGAAAAAAGGTTATTGATATCGTACCCTCTACCGTGAAATCTTTCCTATAAGAATGTCCTAACAAAATATTCAATGCCTAGGTGCTTAGAGCCCGAAATTTCTTTAATGAAACACACACTATAACATCTGATCTCGGCAAAACTTGACTTCCTGGCTTTCTCAAAGAACATATGAAAATGACAATATTGTGAAGTTCGAGAAATTGGAGCCCTGTAACGTCAAACTATTCCAACATGTTTTTATTACAATCTCCTGACGTCATATTTACGTAACCACCGACGCGAACATCGGGCAGAAAGTAACCCACAGCGTCGTTTGAAAAGACAAATCAAATGCGGTCCTCGTTTATAGGTCACATTTTTTTTTTTTTTTTGCTTTCAGAGCGAGTAGCGTTGCCTACATTGAGCAGTTTTTCTTATCTAATTGTCTGACACAAGGCGAGGAGCATGCTCAAGCGGAGAGGGTTTCAGTGGGGCCTAGCCAGCACTGTGAATGTAGATAACCGTACGAGAATGGTGGTGCCGGTGTCTGTGGTTGGTCCGTTTACCGTTACTTAGCTTGCGGTGGCTGGTCAAAAATCACAGTGGCGTGCAACGGAATGTTAAAATGCCGCTATAACGGGTCCTCAGCAATGTAGAGTTGGCACAGCTATGCTGTGTATGTGCCGAAAGGGCTCGATAACGTTATATTGCCAAACAAATTTTTTAATATACGCAAATAAATTCATGCTCCTCGGCAGCTCCGACTTGCCGGTGCCAGAGTGGTCGGTGGGCAGCCATCTTCTATTCCTTTTGGAACGGATCACTGCCCGTCTATTCAGAAAAAAAATCAGCTTTGTTCGGCATATTAATGCGCCTTTATCGCGTGCACGCCACTTTGACGCGGTGAGTTTTCGCAGTTTTATGACGTCGCGTGACAGACAGATGGTGTGAGCGCAGCACGAAAACGCTTGACCAATAGCAAAGCCTAATGGCGATAAAGGCGTCGAATCAGATATTATTATGTTTCTTTCGTTTGGTATAATTGTGCATAATCAGTGCGCACGTATTATATTAATGGGGAGCTTAAGCGGTTTTCGTGACGTCTCGTGACAAACACGCGAAGAGAAAGTGGTCCGAAAAATTTTTTTTACCAGTCGTGGAGGGCTGAGCGCTGAATTGGAATAGAAAAGTTTGGAATAGCTTTATTTTATAGCGCCCATGGTCGCTATTTCATACTATGTTTTCTGTCTAAGTATTTTTGGACAAAGTAGAACTCAAATGCTTGCTACTTACCTGCAACGCATTACTTGATGCTAATGTGTGATGAAGTTACCGTGCAGTGGGCAGTGCCATGTCAAATCAGCGAGTTCCCGCAAGCAAGAAGCTTGTTGCGACCGATGTGTTTTATAGAGAGTTAAGGCGTTTCCCTCTGAGTATTTTCTTAACGTGGACGCTGCCGTCTAAAAAACAGGGAGAGTAAATTCCATGGAACAGAAAGCCAGTGGATAGAGGTGAGCATCAACTCCGAAGACTGGGTATTTACACCAAGATCATGTTACTAATTCTTATGTTGCGAGTAGTACGTGTAGTGTGCTCCCTTACTCCTGAAATCCATCGTATGTGTCTTTGTGTGATGCGCATGAAGCAAATACGTGATAACCACTCACCGTCCCTACGGATCCTGGCAAGCCAGCTCGTCGACTCCGTAGAAAGAGGCACTCCTAAGGCAGCTGAAGGATGTTGCGACAGAAGCGTTGGCAGCAGCAACACCGACAATAGCGTTGTCACCAGCACCAAACAATGGCCTGACCACCGCGTCGTTTGCAGCGGCATGAGTTTTGGAATTCGGGTGGACGCAGGAGGGCACGCCATCACGCTTTTCCATGACCCAGCGGTCCCTGACATTATTCTATCTAGATGATCAGTATATTCTCCACAATACGTGTTGTAACACGTGTTTTTTTTTTACATTCTGAGTTCCTATGATGTACACTAGAAAACGTACAACGGTACTCGAGCACCTTAAAGCATCGACAATGCTGTCGAATGATGCTGGAAAATTTTTAAAATTTTACAGCTGCTAACCTTGCTGTAACTTGCGAGGACGCCAAGTCAACTCGCTGCCATTGTGTATACGGTCATTGCGAAGCTTTCGGTACACAGGCTGAGGAACGAGTGATGAAAGCTGCACAAAAAGTAGCTAAAAAACTACAAGATTCTCGGCCTTGTCGTTCTTTCACTAACATGAAATGCTGTCACAACTCTCACGTAGCAGACGTGATGCAGGAACTGGTGTATTATGATATATAGACAACTGCTAAAAGAAAAAAAATGCTACCTCTCTTCATGGCGCAAATTTAATATCATAGAACGTCTTCTGGGTCGACCCCATAAACTAACGCCAGGCAACTTCCTTACGATCATGATATCACAGTCATCATGCCATCAAGCACCTCTGAACACTCGCTTCCGCCATTTAGTCAGTAAAGCAGGGATCTCTACAAATTCCAGAACCAGGTTGAATTAACTCCTCTGGCAATGCATTCTCTTCTGAACTGCATATAAAGCAAGTAGTTTCTCAATTTATCTTTCGTTTTCACACTACCGTAAAAATCTTGCAGTGGTCCCGAAGCACATTCAGAATTGTATCGTCGAATGACACGACAGATAAGTTGTGCACCGCAAAACCGGCTAATTGATCTAAAACAGGCATGCCACCTGGAGCTGGCATGCCACAAAGCTTGTCTCTATGACCATCTGCCCTGCTAGTTCAGTCAATCGGAAAATTCGAGCGTGGTATTAATTTCGTTAGCAAAATTCTCTCATGGAAAAGAAAAACAAGAGAAATTTACCGCCCTACAGAAAATTACTGGCACAGATATTTACTGTCATTTTACACGTGGTCACAGCTTGACATTTAACTACCAGTGCCGAGTAAAAGCTATATAGAGGGAACTCTTAAAAAAGTTATTTCTCCATCCTTCGCAAGAAGATCCTCAGCACACTACTCATATCCTGGGTGTATACTCATAAAACTTCGCACGATATTGATGGAAACCGAGCAGGGACTTGCAAATTAGTTGAACGCAAGGACACGTCCTCTTCACTGAAGCGGAAGGTTACTGCGTCCACCTTACGATGCCGGCGGCCCCGTGTCGAGCGGTGCGCCACGTGTCTTGTTCGGGCACAGTCGCGCGCGCTTTCCCGCTTTCGGAGTTCCGGGCTGAGTGAGCAGGAGTACGGTGGATGAGAGGAGGCGAGAGGGCGCCACCACTGGTCGAAATCAGGAGAGCGGTACCCACCGCCGCACTCGGCCACTCCACCACATTCTGTGTTTGCGACGGGTCACAAAATCCCACATTGGGCTCAGACCCTCCTCACAACTCGGGGAGAACAGAAGACCAAGCAGGGATGAGAGCAAGGGGGCCTGAGGGAAAACAGCGGGAACGGAGCATGCGCTTTGATGCGCGCCTCTCACTTCGCGACCGATGCACGCCTGGCCGCGTGCAGCGCCATCTGATAGCGGTTGGGAGAACTTTCGCACTCGAAATTTGTTGGGGCGGTTTATGGCTTTCCTGTTGCGTTCGTCCTTTTAAACTTCGGCTCGCTTTTCGGCATGCTTTTTTTTTTCTTTTCATTCTTCCGCGTAATTTCCAGGCGCAGCCGACCACGTAGGCCGGAAAGTTTGCGAAAGAAAGGATGTGAAGCTAGAACCGGCAGATAAGAGGAGTAGAGCGTTACTCTTGGGGGGGTCCGGTGCAGCGCTTAGGTCCCTTCGTGTTTCGACAATTTGATTATACCGTGGGTTACCGATGGTGCGGCGTAGGGAATGCACTCGCCCAACTTTTGTTTCTTGTCACTGCATCGCATGTGATACCCCTAAATTATTTTTTAGCACAAGCGTATAATGCTAAAGAAGACCCGGAGAGAAGAACCACCGAGATACATGATAAAAAGAATAGCTGGGTGTTGCTACAAACGGCGAGAGAGGTGCAGGCACCTTATTTTTGGTATTGTACCACTGGAGCTCCACGTCACTAATGTAAATAATATAGTACGGAGCACATTACGGATGCAGAAATAAGTACTAGTTCAGCCGAAGGCGCTTGTCATCGATCCCAATAAAGTAGGTATGCATACCAAAAAATTTCCATACTACTTAAAGCAATCTTGTCTTTCCCAAAAAGCCCTCGGCCTCATTGTACCAGTCCTTCACGGCTGAGTACTTTCCCCATGAAAAAAATGTCCACGAATACGGCAGAATATTACCAGAAACGGGTGCGCTCCCTTATATACTCGTGTTCTCATTCAAAGTATGGCTCTGTTTTAATACTCGCTATACATGCCTTAATCGACAGCTAAGCCAACATCAGACATTTTAAATGTCGTTCCAATCCGAACGATTCCCGACAAAAAAGACAAAGTCGCGAGGACACAGCCGAATTCAACAACAATATAGGCCACTTTTTGCCCTCCAAAAAAGATGGCGGCTTGGCATAATGCTTGGAAACTCGACAGGAAAGCCACCTACGCACAACAAAACGTAGTCACGATTTTTGAAGCGCTCAATGAAAACTACGTTGTATTTTTTCGAAGGTTCACACAGGCAAAGTTTTTAGGTATCGTCACAATAGAGGCTTTTCTTAGCTTTTTCCTGTCGATACGAGGTGGAGTCACATCGCAGAGACGTAGTCCAGATATATTTTATTACGTTGGCTTGGAGCTGTCTTCTTAGCTGTCAACGTATGCAGTCTTCAATGCCAGCCAGAATTGGAACGCACCCTATATGTGTCTCGCGTATCAATGGGAACGACTGTATAGTGACGCGATTTGGTGCTCTTTTTCGGCTTCCACAGTAGCTATAGGCTCTAGGAGCTGTGTTAGCTCTGTGGCATTCTTTTTCTTAAAGGCATCCGTCACAGCCAGCCACTTGGTTTCTCGGTAGCTGTCCTCGAATTTGCATATCTTTTTATATTCTACAAGATAGGGTCCTCTTTTTGCAAAACTTATTTTCTGGAAAGAAAACATAATATTTTGCAGAATCAGAATATTGACTGCTTTGGTATGCATGCCGTTTTGGTACTCTGGAACAAAACTATACGCCAATATACATTTACGGAGCGAGTGATTGCGCACTGTGACGGCAACATACGATGTAATGTAATAATAACGGCAATTGGAAATTGCGAAGGTCACGGCATGTCCAATAATAATAAAAGATTTCATAGGATTTCTTGCATAAATATATAAGAAAAAAAGAGATCGGATAGAAGAAAAAGAATCAGCAAGGAATAGGAATAGTGCACAACCGATGAAGTGAAAAGAATAAAACGCAAATTAGGGTCGCAGGTGACTTGCGAATAAACTGCACTCAACCTTCTATACAAGGCGGAATATTGTTTTCGACAATATGACGCTAGACATTGCTTATTCCGTTAGGCCACCTGCGTCTTCCAGCAGAGGACGTAAATGCCACAGTAGGGATTGCTGCGTTTCATTCAAGTTGCACATTGTAATATTTTAGGCGCTGCACAGCAGGTGCGTAATGACACCTGCACTTCCCGATGATTGAGATCTCGTTAACTACGGTCACTGACTGTAGACTAGAGCACCCGATTTTTATAGGGAAATGTTTAACTCTCGCTCGCGGTAATCATAAAGAATTTTTACTGATATTACCGTCGCGCTCACTTTTGATGGCGGGTATAGAGCCTCTATGCCTTATCTGGTATTCAGCCCACAATTCAGCGTGGCAGAGCATGGCTTCTCACACTGGCGCAAAAGGTAACTACCGAAAAAGCTTTCTTTCGATGAACTGTTTATCTCAATGTTCTTTTATCTGTGCTTCTCCTTTTCATCAGAAGAAACATCTCCATGGAGGCTATCAATGAGAAGGGGGCGAATGGAACCGAGGGTCCCAATTTTTTTTAGTCATAACCATGTAAAAGCAACAAACATTCAAGCCAAGAAAATCATAGTTGAAATTATTTCACGTTTTAATTGACATGTAGAAATACAAAAGTCGTGGTAAAGGTAAATATAAGATCAACGAAAAAAAGTAACTTGCTGCTGGTGGAAGCCAAACCCATATCCTTCGTTCGATGGCTTGAAGTACCAAACAATGGTCCATTGCCAGTGGCTTACGCCTAAAGTATACGTGCTGCGTTATGCCATCGGTCAAAAGTACGTGCCACATCCATCACCATAACCATGAGTGAAGCTCGCAAACACTCTCCGCGGAGGTCTTTAGAGCGTAGCTCTTAAGCGCTCGTTCCTGCAGTGAGCGTCGGCATTCCCGGCGTAACCGAGCGAACGCGGAGCGGGAGATGAAAGACGCGAGCGGTGCACGGCGGAGACCAGTCAGAGCGGCCGCTTTAGTGACCTGCGCTCGGGAAACTGGTGTCATGCGGATTCGCCCGACCTCTCTATTCGTACTCGTATGTGGTCTCAGCCAGACCACTCGTTTCGTACTATCGTGTGCTCGCGTCAGCTCTCGCTAGCGCTTGTTTGATTAGCTTTGTTTCGTCTAGCTTGCGCTTATTTCAATTGTTTGTTTCGTAATCTGTTTGTATGCACGACGCTAAATGTATAGTCATTTTTGGAAGCGAAGCGGCACCTGCGATTACGCTGGAACCTTCGACGATTCGTGTTTAAAAGCCGACGCGCTTGAACCGCAGATGAGATTGTCGAAGATTGCTGGCTCTGCCACATGTATCTTTCAGATTCTTTGCCGCAATATATCGCGAGATGAAAACACGTATAGAGCTGCGCTCAATTTTCGCATTAGGGAGTATCGTAATCTTTGATTTTTTTTAAATGTACATACATATCTAGGCGCACAACAATGGGAATATGGGCGAAGCCATCACCGTAGCTCAACGGTAAAGCATCTTACGCATAATGAGGAGGCTGTCGGTGCTCTTTCTTTGTTCAAATAAATTTCCTTTTACTTTATCATTTCTACATTTCAGTTAAAACAACATGATTTTTCCTATGCTTTCCTTGGATTCATTGTCTCTTCATTATTAGATTTTGTGTATTTTTCTTTGATGTAGAAAGAAAGTAAAAACTGAATTTAATTAAATCTGACGTCTTCTCATGGAGGCTGTCAGCTACTCAAGAATTGTGGAACATTAGTTCCTTTTATTTCAACTTCTACTGTTGGGTGACGCATGTGGTCGATTATATTCTCACCGCTGCTTGCTCTCATGCACGCTATCCCCTACACCGGTGTTCTGCTGAGTGGCACTGGATATAATACCGACCTCCTGTCGCGCCCACAAGGACGTTGGAAGTTAGTGTCTGTTTTTTCTATGTAGTAATAGATTTCGCTGCATGGAGCAGTAAAAACTAGAGCAATGTATACATTTTATTAAACTGATCACGAAAGCAAGTAAAGCGTCAACATTTTAACACTGAGTTTTTGACGAAGCCAGGGGAAAAATTTGGAATAGCCGGATTGCCTCGGTGGTTTTCAGGCTACTTACTCTAACAGCGAACTCTCTCGAGAACTCATATCTGTGCGGCTGCGTTATTTGTGTTCTTAATGACGCTTGACTTCCGCACGAACGTTTTGATCACATGCTCAGTTTTTTTTTCTAAGTTTCTCTTACTGGGTCATTTACCTAACATCGATTTTAATGGTTCACCAATTTAGAACTATTTTAAAAACGCCGCTATCTAGAGCTTCCAGTTTCCAGAGACATGTGCACCGGTGCGGGTTCGCTTCGGGTGAGTGTTCAAACTTAAAATGTTCCTCTCAATTAGTTTGCAAATTGCTTTTTAGCTGAGCGCTCATTTATTTTCTTTCTGAGTCAATGCTCAAGTGTGGAAAGGAGTAAAAAATCACTAGATTAGCTATGCTGACCCCAGATGAGGCAGCAGTAAAGCCTTATAGATTAACACGTCATTACCGTTTGTATATTATTAAGTCTGTTGCTATGCGATCATTCGCAGGCCTGCGCGCTTCGTGATGCCTGTGCAAGATCGTGGATACGCAAAAACAAAGTGTCTTTTCAGCTGCGAACGTCCTGCATCAAGTACAACTGTTGGTATAGCAGACTAACGCGATCACGAGAGCCCGTTCATATTGAAGTCACTGTGACTTCGCAGAGGTGCGCGAGGTTAGGTGTTCAGAGGTGTGATCACGGGGTTGCGCGTTCAATACTGTCCGTAGCGTCCCAATTACAAGGGACAGGATAGATGCAAGAAAACGTTCGTGTACCGTGCAATTTATCGAGAGCTTGTCACTACGGCATACTTCTTAATCACAATGAGGTTTTGAGATGCAAAACCCCAAAGTTATTTTTTTTGCTGATAATGGTCATGCTGCTTGCGGCCCACTTCACTTTACAGCTCGCTTAATTCATCTGCGGCCTTCACTGCAATATTTTGAAAAGGATTGTTGTCATATAAAAGGCATCGGGAAGCAATTGTGCTCCGTTATAGTTACGGGCTTTTTCTAGCGTTGATGGGAGTTGTATGTGCAAGCCTTCAGCGCAAAACAGACGAAAACATAAAGGACGACAACAAAGTGCGCTTTATGTGTCGTTATCGTCGTCTGCATTGTAGGCTTTCTTGCACTGTAAGCTAACATGTATAACGCCTGCAGGTACTTACAAAAAATGCATATTATCTCTCTACAGCACGTAAGTTAGATCCCACTTTTGTTCAACCTGTAATACCCATAGAATTAATCGGCCTTTCATAGTAGTTATCTGATTTACAATAGCTTCACCTCAAGTATTCCTACCGTAAAATGGCGTATACCTGTGTACACGAGGAATTCCACTCTAAAAGGTAGCCCGTTATTTGAAAAAGCCAGTGTTTGTCCCCTATTTCTTTTTTTTTTTTTTTACTAGAGTAAAATATTTGTACAGTCTGCGCTGCTCTTTCTACTTCCCGGATGCAATAAAGTGCGTTTGTATGTGCTTCGTTATCTTCGTGCATTTTGCGTACTACCTTGCACTGTTACAACAGCAACGTGTCGGCTGGAATCGTTTTCTGGTTGCAAGAGAGCAGTTATTTATCTTCTTTATAACTGTCAATTAGTGAGAGAAATGTCCAATTAGGATAATTTCATTCAGAATATGGTCATCCATCTCGAGGCAAACAGTCCACATAGAAATGAGGGTCATCACAATGAACGATGCTATCTTTTTTTACTAGTGCTCCGTGAATTAAGGCTTTTCCACCTTGGTCGTAGTCACGGTTGTGTTACGTAAACGGCTACTGTTTTATGTATGCCATATATTCTATGCACGTTCTCTCTACTGGCCCCTTACTAAATGCCTCAATTTGAGGCCTGTAAGGTATCATTAAATAAATAGATAACTAAAATATGTAAACCCTGAACCATGGAGCAGATTAAAAGGCGCTAACACTATACAAACAATTTTCTAAATATGTAGCAAAGCGAAAAGAAAACTTCTATAATTTCAAGTAAATGGCGCAAGTAAGCCTGCGACTGAGGAAGGAGACGACGCATGCGCCTATTTAACAAATGTTCGCGTAAATGCAATAAAACCCTTTGTTGAAGGTACCACATCTGTGATGGTGTCGTTCCTCAATCCGCGTCTTATTTACGCTGTTTCTTTGCAACTGGACCTAATAACAAGGGCGAATCTTTCCCACTCTCAAAACTGTTTGTCGTTTACAAGCAATCATTTTACCTTACCGTACAATCAAAGATCCGAAGTTTAATGCAGAGCGACTGCTAACGAACTTTGAAAACTAGCGTCAAAGCACTGCAGGTTCGACATATGCCAAACCTGCAGTTCATATTATCTGGCAAGGCTCGCCTAGATTTCTGTGCATGGTTCGCGGAAATTGCGGGAAAGCAGCATGCACATGCTTACGGAAACGCAGAAGTCTGTAGGAAAACAAGTTCGGTAAACCCAGGAACATGAAGTGCAAGGGGTGAGAAAACACTCGCTACGGAGTACTGCATAAAAAAAAAAACGCGCGGTAATGTACAAACACAACAGCGTGCAATTTCTCTTTGTTTTGCTCAAGGATGAAGCTGAAGCCGCCCGTCTGCGTTCTCCCTGAGAAAACGCTTTACAGCTGCATGACCTAGTGAGTAAAGAGTCAATCTGCAATCCTTCTTTCAAGGCACTGCGGCACACTCCAAAGAACATTAGTCTCCATCTGTTTACTAAGTCTGAACGGAGCTTAAAGCAAATGGTCGTTGACTAGAGGAGAAACGCTTGTCACCGAGATCCAAAAGATATTTGGAAGTCAAAAGCGATTGCAGTACCGAGAGGCACAGGTTTCCAGGACTGCCAAATAGCTTACAGTCATTACGAAAGACGTAAAGGGGAATCGTTGTAGTGCATTTCTATGCGATTTAAATAGCGGTAGCGTGCTTTACAGAAGGTGCATGCCAACGCGGCTGTTTAGTTTCTTTTTAAATTCTTCCGCAGGTTGATGTGAATCTCAGTGTTACCTGGAAAGAAGTCACAGGTAACTTGAGAAAAATACGCAAGATGTTAATGAAACAATTGTGAAAGTGTGTAAAACACAAGAAGATACGCGCACAGGCACATGCACTGAAACCGCGTTCCCAAGTGGAGCCTATGTACGAGGTGCATACAGGCTCCCAAAGGATGAATTAGTTGAGCCAGTCGGCATCGTTGCACACTGTGACTCCGCATACCTGCTTTGTCGAGCCTCACACGTGTCTGTTCTCTCAGAAAAAGATATCTATTTCATTATTGCCTGCTTCACGGCTGGGTAGGATGCAGACGAGATTCCGGCGCCATTTGTTTGCAGTTTGGAATGCCCACAGAACTACATTACGTTTCGCGTAACTGACGGAAGCCTTTCAGCATAACATGTTCTTGATTTGACATTACTTTGTTAGCTATTCCAGGGAGTGCAATGCCTTGTTTGCAATTAGACAATGCATAGTTCCCTGCTCCGGTCTCCTCAGTTTGAGTACGTGCAAGACTAGTTCAGTACGAGATCATGGCACGCCTGCAGGCAAGTTTTGGAATTGCAGACACCGTGATGTCAGGACAAGCTGCCGCATCCCCTGATAATTCGTGATGCGCATGCAGTAATGACTGCCGATTTCATTACAGCAGTTGCACTAGCAGACATGGTGAGGCGAAGTGCAAGTCTTGTGGCTTAATGGTTGTCGGAAACGTTGATGAAGTCTTGTAACGCACTACATTTGCTTTAAATCATAGTGTTTTCTTTTTATTTTAACGAGTTTCCTGGGACAAGAAAAACAGAACACTCACAACCACCAGTCACACCGTAATGCTACCACTGCACCAACTTTTGGAATAAATAAAGAAAAAGTAGTGCTGTGCCCTTTGCTATGTACCCATTTGTCGAAAAGGCTTTATCACTTGAACCAAACGACCGAGCTCGTTCGTTGGAGCACGTTTGTCGTACATTTGCAAAACCCACTGTTTGGACAGGTGCTCCACGGCACTTGTCCAGCATGAACTCCTGTGCCACTCGGTACGGCACATTAAGGAAGCGGTTCATAGTGTGGCAGTCATCATCATGATCATCAGTCTATTTTATGTCCGCTGCAGGACGCAGGCCTATCCCTGCGATCTCCAATTACCCCTGCCCTGCGCCAACCGATTCCAACTAGCGCCTGCGAATTTCTTAATTGCATCACCCCACCTAGTCTTCTGCCGTCCTCGACTACGCTTCCCTACCCATTCTGTAACTCTAATGGTGCACCGGTTATCTAACCTACGCATTACATGACCTGCCAGCTCCATTTTTTTCCATCGATGTCAATTAGAATATCGTCTATACCCGTTTGCTCTCTGATCCAAACTGCTCTCTTTCTGTCTCTTAACGTTATGTCTAGCAATCTTCGTTCCATCAATCTTTGCGCGGTCCTTCACTTGTTCTCAAGCTTCTTTGTCAGTCTCGAAGTCTCTGCCCCATATGTCAGCACTGGTAAAATGCACTGGTTGTACACCTTCCTTTCAATGATAATGGTACCCTTCCAGTCAGAAGCTCACAATGTCTGCTGTATGCTATCCAACTCATTTTTATTCTTCTATTAATTTCCTTCTCATGATCAGGGACTCTCTGTCATTAATTGACCTAGGTAAACGTAGTCCTTCACAGACTCTAGAGGCTGATTGGCGATCCTGAACTATTGTTTGCTGGCCCCGCTATTCATGATTATCTTTGTATTCGGCCTATTCACCTTCCAATCCCGCTCTTACACTCTTTCTTTTAAGGTCCTCAGTCACTTGTTGTAACACGTTTCCAGTGTTGCTTAACAGGACAATGTCATCTGCGAACCTAAGGTTGCTGAGATATTCGCCGTTGTTCCTTACCCCTGTGCCTTCCAATTTTGGGAAGGCAAAGGAGATCTTGTCTCCTTGTCTGACCCCTTTCTTTATAGGTATCTTACTTTTCTTCTGGAGAATTAAGCTAGCTGTGGCATCTCTGTGTATATTTTCCAAGATATTTAGGTAAGCTTCCTGTACTCCTTGCTTACGTAATGCCTGTATGACAGCTGGCATCCCAACTGAATCAAATGCCTTTTCGTAATCTATGAAAGACAGATAGAGAGGCTGATTGAACGCTGCAGATTTCTCGATTACCTGATTGATGACATGGATGTGATCCATTTTAGAGTATCGCTTCCTGAAACCTGCCTGTTCCCTTGGTTGTATAAAGTCCAATGTGGCTCTTATTCTATTAGAGATAATCTTGGTAAACATTTTACATAATATTGGAAGTAAGCTAATGGGCCTATAGTCTTTCAATTCTTTAACGTCCCATTTTTTCTGGATTATTATGCTGTTGGCATTCTTCCTCAATTCTGGGGCAGTCTAAGCAGACATGCAGTTGGTATAAAGGGCCGCTAGTTTTTCAAGCATTATGCCTCCACCGTCTTTAATTAAATATACTGGTAGTCCATCTTCTCGTGCCACTTTTCCCCGTTTCGTGTCTTATAAGGCCCTTCTAACTTCATCGCTAGTTATAGAAGGAGCCTCTCTAACCTGTTCATTACTACTTTGAATGGAGGTATCGTGGCTGCTTTGAAGTCTTCCACTGCTTTTATTATATCTTCGATATTGCTGATTATATTACCCTGTCTATCTTTCAGTGGATGCATCTTGGTTTTTCCGATGTCTAGTTTCTTTCTCACTGTTTTCAGGCTGCATTAATTTTTTACTGCTTCCTCAGGCTTTCTCACGTTATAATTTAGAATATCCCCTTTTTTCTGCTTGTTGATTAGTTTTGACAGTTCCGCGAATTATATCCGATCTCTTGAGTTTGACACTTTCATTCTTTGTCATTTGTTTATTAGGTACTTTGTTACTTGGGAGAGCTTACCTACCGGTGGCCTTGGGGCCTTACATCCCCCTTCAATTGCTGCTTCTGAAGCAAGCCTAGTTACGGTTTCACTAATTGCCCTCTATATCATCTTCATCTCTCCGTTCTAAGGCTGCAAATTTGTTTGAAAGTGTCAACCTGAATCGCTCTGCTTTTACCCCACTGCGTCTAGGTAAGCCTGGTTGTTCTTGGCCAATTTTACCCTTTCTCTCTTCAAATCGACATGAATCCTAGCCCTCACTATCCTATAATCACTATCCTACAACCTAACCTAACCTAATCTAACCTAGCCTAACCCAACCTAACACTTATACATTTTTCACTATGCTGGGATCGGCAGAAAGTATGAAATCAATTTCATTTCTTGGTTCACCATCAGGGCATTTCCAGGTCCACTTTTTGTTCCAACGCTTCCGGAAGAAGGTGTTCATTATTCGAAGCTTATTCTTTTCCACGAATTCTACGAAAATCTCTCCTCGAGTGTTCCTACAATCCATGCCGTGGTTGCCAATTGCTTGTTCTTCAGCCTGCTTTTTCTCCACTTTTGAATTGAAGTCGTCCATGACTACAGTATACTGAGCTTGGTCTGTTCGCATCGCTAATTCGACATCTTCATAAAACTGTTCAATTTATCCATCATCGTGACGGAAGGTTAGAGCGTAGGTTTGTACTACCTTTATTCTATACCTCCTATTTAGCTTTAATACGACTAGTGCTACCCTATCGTTAATGCTGTAGAATTCGTCAATGAAGCCCGCTATCTCCTTATGGATTAGGAATCCTACTGCGAACTGCTTCTTATCTGGTCCTCTTTAGCAGAGGATGTAACAATTAGTCAGCACTGTATAAGCTTCACCAGTTCTTCTAACCTCATTAAGGCAAATGATATCCCAACCAATGCCTGATAGTTCCTATCAGGCCGCTAGGCTAGCTAGACTCGAAAGAGTTCGGGTGTTAAATGTTGCAAGGGTCAGTTTCCATTGGCGGCTGTCCGGGTTCAGAGATCCTTAGAACCTCTGCTGCATTACAGGTCTGACCGCCACCTTGGTCAAGTGCTCTAGAGCTGCAGGGGACTGGGGGCCATTGGGTAATTGAGTGAGCCATTCGGGAGGGAGCGGCCGAATACTGCACCAGGGAGGCCAATGCCTGTTCAGGTGAGGGAGTGTCTTGTTGAAGCTTAGTGGGCCTTCCTAATTTGGTTGTACCTGGGTCAGTATAGCCCTACTTGCTCTCGGCGTTTTTGCCGGTGTCAGATGCCACTCCAAGCCTGGAGCTGTAGTGTACTGGGGGAGGTGAGTTCGTGTTTCCCGCCTTCAAAAAAAAAAAGAAAAACACGCGAGGATTCTAACTTCTGAATGTGGCAACCACGCATCCAAGCTAGCTCAGTCAGATAACCCTGCAGGCTTTGAGGGCACTTTAGGTCGAAGAATTCCAGCCCAGACGATCCTTAGCCGCTGAAGACATGCTTGAATTATCCGCGATTTACGGGTTTTTCCAGCCGCGGCAGGCGGCACGACATCGTATTTCTCAATGGCTCTAACATCATGGTTTCGGAGTCTCCCGTACGCATGCGGCCATGAACGCGTCTAGATACACGATATATTTTCGGCGATTTTCAACTGCATTTAAAGGTAGTGTGGAGAGAGAGAAAGAAATGTTTATTGTTCGATACAGTGCCCCGAGCGAGGCCCAGTACACCCTAAGGTGGGAAGGCTCCTTAGTCGAGGAACCCTCTGGCTTCGAGTGCCCTCTTGGCCCTGGCAATGATTTGTCATTGGTCTTCTAGGTCCCCGAGGGCGAACATGGCCTCCCACGTTTCTAATAGGTAGTTGTGCGAAAAAACAAAGAAACTGAGAAAAAGAAAGCACTTTCAGCTTGCAGTATGTATCTAAATATAACTGAAAAAACGTAAATTTCCATAGAGTGTGAATTACTGAAAGACATCTTCAATGTTACTGGCACAAAGCAAGACTTTGTTGTGATTCTCACTCATACTCGCAATCTGCACAAACAATCGGGGCTTGTGTTTTCTCTGACAAAACGGCGCCACCGTTCTAATATCAATCCGTAAAGGAGCTGCGCTAGAGAACTCTCTTCGCAGTTACTTTTACTAGCACTGGGCCGTATGGATAAAAATGACGCTGATGACTCTGCTGAAGCATTTGGCACGCACTCTAACGCTTCTCTTTCTTTTGCTGCTTTTATTCACAACAAAGTTGTGGACGTTCGTCCTAGAACCTAATTTCTACCGAGAGTGCACCTGCACTAACTCAAGTCAGGCAAAACATTGGAGAATTTCGCGCATCAAACATTCCGCGTCTCATGCGGCCAGATCCCTTTATTAGGAAGCGAGGTCCCAATAACTTAGAACCAGAGGCTATTCCGCGCTCTTTCCGAATCCGCAGAGATGCTAATTGCATGTCGGCTGCGTGCGTGCCTTAGATATTGCATTACCAGAATCCGCGGTCGAGGAATCCCCTTACTGCATGAAAGAATTTATTGACGAAGCATGAAAATGAGTACGTCTGCCCCGTCGGTTCGAGACGCGGTCGCGTCGGTCATAAACTCCGTCGATCACAAAAGTTCTTGATAATTCTATAGGTGAGAAAACTACTGCAAATGTACCTCTAATGACGTTTGGTATTTGAAGTTGTGACTACACTTCAGTTCGTCATTGTTCGAAATACCTCATAGCTGCTCTTCAGTTATTCGCTTTGTGAGTTCAACGTTATTCCCAAAGAACGTTTAGTATTTTAGTGAATATTTGCTAAGAGCGCCAGCAAGTAAGGAACCGCAACTCAAGTAAGTATTATCGAAGATGGATAGAGGGAGAGATAATAATGAAGAGAAAGGAGAAGAGTTCGGCCTGGAGAGTGCGTTTTTAGCCTGCTACTCCTCACTGGAGTAAGGGTAAATGGCAGATACAGGGAAAGAGACACGGACATGGCACGTGACTATAATATATAGTACAACGCACTACTACATAAACGTTCTTCAATACGCGTACTTGCATTTAGACGCGCCGTACGCATGAGTAATCATGTCCACACAAAATAATGTCGGGCACATTTCGCAGTCTTCTCGTCACAAGCTCCTAGAGACGAGCGTCTAAGACAGCCTAACATAAAACATTCAGGAGTGAGAAAAAATGTTCTTTCACCTTTTATTCACTTTAACCCTTTCCCCAGCCCAGGGTAGCCAGTCGTTACTTGCACTCACTAGCCTCCCTGTCTTTCCTCGCCTTTTGTCTCTCTCCCTCTCAGGAGTGAGTTTAGGGAGCGCTGGGCATGGACAACTCGTTCCCACGCACCCAAATCTTTTCTTTCGAAAAGCGGCGCGAGTCCAAACGGTCAACATCGAACAAAAATTCGACAGAAACCATTTCAATTCAGTTCAGTTTTATTTCCTTAAAGACCCATTTGCTAGGGGTATTACATCCGGGGTGGGTACTGTTGATAATGCAACATAAACACAGGTATGCAGAAAAGATGTATATCTGACGATGAATGATCGTGTTAATGATATTAGTACTGACGGAATGTAACAACACATGAAACTACCACGGCCGAAACTAATCATGCGCGCGGCATGCATGCGCCCTCTAGTGGCACTGCCACAAATTGCGTGCGCAGCCTCCGAGAAGAAATTCATGTAGCGCCGGGGCGTCCGAACGCCGAGAATCGTCGAAAATGACCATACTCTGGCCGCACATCCAGTAGCCCATACTGAGTGGCACAAGATGGCGAACGATTTATCGAAGAGCGGCAGATATCCAGTGCAGTCATTGCGCAGCTTGGCAGTTCGTTGGCGTGTAAGACGTTCATTGAAAAGCAACAGATGCCGAGTGAATTTCCGGCGCCACTTCCTAAAGCATTCGGCTGCGATCCTTGAGTAACCCAGGCTACGGTATTTCGATTCCGCTCAGCATCGCAGAAATGTACACGCGCGCGCGCGCGCGCGCGCGCACGCACGCACGCACGCACGCACGCACGCACGCACGCATGCACGCACGCACGCACGCACGCACGCACGCACGCACGCACGCACGCACGCACGCACGCACGCACGCACGCACGCACGCACGCACGCACGCACACACACACACACACACACATACACACACCCCTAGCAAAACCCAGCATCCAGTTCCATGCCGGATTATGAGCCAAGTGTAGCGCTCTGGATGCTGAGATGTTGCGCAGGCGCGGCATACTTGAAGGCGCCGTGTACTGGTGCGAAAAGCAGATATAGAGCGAGAAATACAGGTGCCTGTGGCTACCGTATCTATTCTTCAATACAGAAACATCAGAGAGTGTTTTAGCGCAAAAATATAGAGGAAGAAGTCACCACGAGGAATCGATCGCCTGGCCTACAGATCCCAAACTCGCTACATTACCACTACGCCAGTCCTGCTTTCCCTTAATGGTATCTATTGCAATGAATGGAATCAGGTATGTGGATGAACTGTTTAGTATAATATGATCAACAGGTGGTCGTAATCGATCACAGGCATACGAGAAGTACATACAAAGCAAACGTCACACAAAGCAACATCTACCATCATCACAAAAACTAGAAAAGAGATGTTAAGTACCTAATCAAAATTAAATAGCAATCCTTCTGACATTCTCCTTGATCGTAACTATCCTCTACATGAGTAATTTGAGCGAAATTCCATCTCGAAGAAATTGTTCTTTCGGCATTTTGGTCATTCGTACGAATGCAGGCCTATCAGTAAGTTCACATCGTATGGTACATCATCACACGGAACAATATATTGAACACTGTGAGAATTTAGACAAAGAAATCTTTGCAAATTTCTACGGAGGACATCCGAGTTTGTAGTTATGGGGTGGCTACCGCTGTATTACTTTAACATCATGACAATTTGAACCATAGCTCCTTGAATGCTACGCTCTAAGCGTCGGAAACAAAAATAAAGTAATACAGAAATTGAGATACGACCACGGCTCTTTTCCTGTCCATCTACTTGGGTATATATGTGTATGAGCACAATATCTAATGATGTGATTTGAGTGTCAGCCAGTGCAACTCTTGTCCATGGCAGCGCCTGTAGAACATACCCGTAGCTGTCACGTAGTACGTGAAGGCAGCACCATACGAACTGTCCAATAAACCTTCGTTACAGAGCACTTATTTAGCAGTTCACAGGGTGGCCAGGTGAAGACCAATCTGAGCACTTCTTACGCAAATTTTGACTCGGATGTGTACGACAGGCGTTGATGGGTCACGTGAAGGGGTAAATCGCATTGCCTACCGGATTGATTGACTCGGGGTTGCGGAGTATATGTCTTTTTTTTTTTACATCGTACTGACAGTGACTAAAATTCTATGAGTGCATGAGCTTCACGGACAGACGACGGTTAGAAGTGCACCCGGACACATTAATACTCAGTGACTGAGATGTGCAAGGTAAGACAAAGATGAGCAGCTTCTTCAATATAGCGAGATGGCAGTTCAAAGCAACCATAGTAGACTAAGAAAATTATCCTGCTTCTTTTATCGGACAGGTGAAATCGGCAATGTTCTAAGCTGCAAGACACAATGTTCCACGAAAAACTTGATAATGAATGAGTCTCGAAGAGCACGTGCACAAAAATACGAAAAGTGCGAACGCAACAAAGTCGCAGAGGAACCCTGCATCATCCGCCGAATTGCCTTTGTGGGGCAGCTTTTTTTTTTCAAACCATGCATCGCAAGCCTGAAAAAAATAAATGACCAGCACTGCAAGGACCTTTAAAAAAGAACGGAAAACATATCTCTGCGAGAACGATTCGCGATCGCACTTTAGGTCGAAAGAAAGTTGTAGAGTACACTTTTGTGACTTTCTCTCTTAAATCTTTGCCATATTTTGCAGTTAATTGCAATCTTGCTCAGGTTCTATGGAATCATTTTGTGGTCACTTTCTTCGAGTTGTCAATTCTCAATACACTTCCTGAAAATTATGTGCCTGGACAGTACAATTCATCCGTGATGTGAAGTGTACTTTATGACATGCCTCGCGTTAGTTTTTTTTTATTACTCTATTTCATTGATAAACACGTGAGACCGAATTCACAAAGATTCTTACTCACAAGGGATTTTTGTCATTGGCCGGCTACATTCGCTATTATTATGTAAGGCAGCATCATCGCCTGAAATTTTGTCTTACGAACTTTGCTAGCGTAACTAATTTTTATGAGTACAGGCTAAGAACTTTAGAAATATAAGTGACCATATCAATTTGTAATCATTGCTTGTGACATAGGCATCAGTTTATGCACATTTCTGTGTGCCCGGAAAGAGAAGTGGCTGACGCCACGCACGCGTGGTCAAACCACCTCGAGCACTACTAATGAAGAAAAGCTGCATTGCCTTGCCATCAGCACTCATCGCCGTCGGACGTACTCTTTCTACTTGAATGTTTGTCGTTTTCCTGGCAGTGGCACCCTCCTGAATAAACGAGCTCTGCGCGTGGCACCTCCGAACTTGCTCTCTACGTTAAGCCGCCAGGTGCTACTAATGCTCCTCACGGTACGTCGCTCTCGACTCAGTCTGTGATTCCCGTTTCCCTATTCGCCTTTGTATATGAGGCATATGCGGAATCGGTTTCATATACCATACATTTGTGCCGCATTGATAAATACAAGGAATTTGACAGAAATTTTTCATGATTACTCTCGTTTGTCAACAACGTAATCGGATTGTAAATTTGAAGAAATGGCAAGGTATCCACTGATCTTGTTCCGTAGTACTTGTCTTATGTAGGCCTGCGTGAATGACTGCAGCAGACACTCCGTATTAAATATATCTCCAACAATGTCGAGTAAAACAAGAAGTAAGGTATCGCTTAACGATTAGCGGAAACACAACTAAGTGCTATGTCATTGCGCGTTATTTGTCACTGGTAAATGATGAACAATATTTGCTTCCTATTTAGCAAAAATGGTGTTTATGAGTGAAAAATGTCTCTTCTATAACTAGTTGGAAGAAGACACAAAGCGCGCTAATTATTCAACATTTGATACGAGGAGAACTCCGCAATAGTAGTAATAGATTATCACATTTTAAGATAGCATATTTTGCATTGATGACCAGTAGCCGATTCAACCATGCTTGTGCGAGCTTCTTGTAACAGTTGGATGAAAACGTGAATCAAGCAAACTGGGATGTGCATGAATCTCTGAGGTTATACTGCAATTGATGCGGTGAACTAACACGGGCGTATGCGTGGCGCTCTGCGTCTCACATTCGAAGAAGGCATTTGATGGAACACAACAGGTGTTTCCTTTTATGCGGACTATATTTGCAGATGCCTCTCGATATGGGAGCCAGAAAAAACCTGCCCAAGTCGAATGTGCCAGCTGCTCCGAGAGCAATCGGTGTAGCCATACGTCATCGAGTTTCTTTCAAATCTCGGTCACACTCCCTGTGGAAGGTGAGAGCCCTTCAGAGCGCTCTCATGAGCACAGTGCTCTGAATGAACGAGCCGAACTTAAACCGCACCGCGAAACCTCTCTATAGAGCTCGAGAGCGATCAGTCAGAACGCGGCACGTCTCGCATGTACGCTAGACAGATGTGCGGAGAAAGGAACCTCTTGTGGTTAGACCCAGACTGATCACCTACGCCTTCATATGCGCACTGCCTTTATGCCTCTCGCGACGAAGCATTTCCCATAATACCGACAATGAGTTACCAAAGAGCGGCATTCTCGTGACAATGATTGAAATGCATGTGGTGGAGCGCGAGACGATGATTAATGAACATCAAGGTAAATGAACTTTTGCGCAAAGCGATGTGAAGCCGTGTGCGAGACAGGAGCTTCCCTGCAGTGATTAGAACGTCACGAGGAGGGAAGTAATATTTTGGATAGCTCTCCGCAATGTCACTTGAACTGTTAGTGCAGCGCGAAGGCGCAGTTTACTGATACCGCAGCTCAGTGTTGAAAATGTGTGAAGGCTAAGCAATGTGAGTAGGAGTACATTGAAGAAATCGGAAATCTAAGCAGTCATGCAAGAACGTGTAATCATAAATCCTTTATGCAAGTTGTTTTCACTCTTGAAGTGCGTCCTCGGTTCCGGTCTTTTACTCGCGCTGTCGTGCAATATACCGATGGTGCACTTACGTTAAAATGAATAGCGTTAGCGTTGAAGTGCTCCGATTCCAAAGACACACTACAGCTCAACAATTTTTTCTTTTTTGAGAGATGTGTTTTTCAGTGTGTTCTCTTTGTTTTTTAATGCACCGCGATATTCTCCTGTGCGTGCCAAAATTGTTCGCTTTTGACGCTCCCGCAGATACAGTTTATAGAAATGCGATATTTGTTTCCATGGCTTAGTTGCATATTTGCAAACGTCATGATTCTATTTTTTTTTAAGTTTACCATTTCTCAGCAATTTTTGTAAAAAAATGTCGAGGTGTAAATGAAAATTTTATTTACTACAGCCAATTTATCTCTTAAATGCAATAAATTTCACTCAAATCAGTTCCCTCATAAAAGCATTCCTGCATTTTACGTGTATTTGGCAAGGCGATAGTGTAAGTAGGCCCGAGCTAAAGCTTCCTCTTAAGAGGAAGCGTCAGCTCGGACCCAGCTCCGACGCGGCCTATTCAAATACATGTAAAACGCAAAAAACGTTTTTTCTGAGATAACCCCTGGACCCATTTTAATGAAATTTATTCCATTTGAGTGAGAAAGTTACATTATAGTGACTTTTGGAAGCGGAATTTCGATTTAGGGTTTGAATTTTGTTAAAGAATTCAAATATTCGACCGTATGAAAAAAACAGAAGCACGATGTTTACAAATTGATAGCTCTGCATCGAAAACAGATATCGCGGCTTTGTAAACGGCATCCATTAGATCACTGAGAGCGGACAAATTCGATATGTCATTTTACATCTTACGTGAATTCGTCACGTTGGTTACAAGGGTTCTGCAAAAGCTGTATTTCCATATTACTAAATTTATTTATATTCATGTGTAACATATCAATTTTGGCCGCTTTAGATGTACTATTAGATACAATTCACAGAATTGTATTGTCATTCTTGGTTGTTGAGGTTGTTTAGTTGAGTTAGAAACATGATAGTCTTGTATCTTGAAAATATCCGGTTTTGCCAATTTTTAATAAAACATTAACGACCTAACTCAAAAATTCGAAACCAAGAGACACTAGATTTCAAGTTTTTTCTTTTAAATGCAACAAACGTCGTCAAATTTGGTGCAGTGGTTGCCGAGAAAAACGAATTCTCTTTTACATGTATTTAGATAGAAGCACTCGAGCTAAAGCTTCCGCTTAAGCAATGGATCACGTCGGTTTAAGAAGCTCTTGAAGCAAAACGATGAAGCGTATACACAAGCCCGTGGCCAAAGTGGTGCACCAATAAATAGCAACGTCCAAGAAAAAGTAAATATTAGTGAAAGTTTCGGGAGAGCCGTTATCTCGATCAGACATCTCTCAGGAATGCCGATGACCTGTCTGGCCAGATGTCTAGCAAAATAGTCGAGTCATTGCCAGTTCCGCAAACAGCTGGGCGCCTTCGAGATAAAGCTGATGCATTAGCGCGCTCGTTTCCAATTGCCGACGTGAAGCGACTGTCTCAGGGTGTGCTTCTTTTTATTGCATTTTCTGTAGCTGTGTTTCGTGGCATACTTCATGACGTGAGTTTCTGATCATGATGATGATGATGATAAGTTATTGCCTTCCCCTTTGAAACCAGGCGGTGACACATAGTGACCTAGCCTGTTAGAGTTGCTCAGGTATGCTATACATGCCTTTCATTCTAGCATTCTTGTACGCATCTCCTTCATCTTTTTTTTTCTTTTCCTCAAAACTTCTCTATCTGCCTTGTACCGCTACCTATGCCTGTAACAGATCTCTTCCTTGCTTTTTTCCAACAATGCTCTAAATGCCCCTTACTTATCTCGATTGCTGATCGGTTCACGCTTCTGTCCAATTTGAATCCAAGCGCTTCTGGAAGGTGCACGTTACCTACGAGTCTCACTGTGTGAGTCCTTTCGCATGCCATTATGATGTGCTGAGTGGTCTTCGGATTCTTGCTGTAGCATACGCGTGCCTCATCTTGCTGCACGTCTACGAAACTAGATGGGTATTGCTTCAAGGTCGATACGCCACATGGTGACGAAAAAATAAAGCTGAACGAAATGTTCTTAATTCTTGGGTATGCACCGTTAACAGTGAATCATATTTCACATTTGTCTTTTAAACGTTATGGTTACGACAGTCAGACAAAGTACGGGGAAGGCCGCAGACGGAAATTCAAGGCGATGAGCTAGGTGAAAGCTGGAGCCAACGTTTCGACAAGTGGACTTGTCTTGTTCAAGGTGACATATGCTTTCCTCGGCAAAGTATGCATAGGTACGGCTCTTCTAAAGGGGAAAGGCGGTAATGCGGGTGGGCGAGGCACCGAAAGAGCATGTGTTAGCGGCGAGAGTGCGGAATTGAAAAGAAGGGCGTGCTATTCAACGTTGGTGGAGCAATCTGAGGTGGCGTCGTGTGTCAGCCGGTTGACCTGTCATTGTAGGTTTCTTTTTTCGTGGAAGGGGCCTGAACGATGGAAGGGGGGGGGGGGGTACAACTTGCTCTGCTGAGGTCAGTGAACGATCATCTCTCTGAAAAAAAGAATGATAGGAGCGGCACAAAATCGTGCTCGTGGAAAAAAAGTGAATAAATATATAAATAAAACAACGAAACAAAGAAAGAGAGAAAAAGAACGAAAACTAAGCGACCCTATAGGAAATAAAAATAACTAGGTGCTGTCGTCTATAGTCTGAAATTTAGCATAGCGAATAGATTCTAAAGCACGCTTGGAAACGTTTATGCCGATTGGTTGCAATGTCTTGAACTTGTGGATAACGTACAATTCTCTGCCTTTTCTCTGTCGCGCAGAAGCGAATTTGACTGTAGGATGTAGAGTTCAAGGTTATCATTGTTATGACCTGGTTGGTTTAAATGCTTGGCGACGGCGTTGGGAAGCTTTTTAGCTGTGTCCGCGCGATGTCCGTTTCACCTGACGTCCATTGATTGTTCCGTTTCACCTAGATATTGTTTATTACAAAAGGAAAATCCAAGCATACAAATTACAACGGTAATATTGCAAGTAAGGCTATCTTTCGCTTCGTTTGTATAGCTATTTGTGGTGTTTTAATTTTAAGGTTACTTCGAAGCTGCCTGCAGGTTCTGCAGCTAGGGCGAGAACATCTTTTTATTACAGGGAATGATATTGGTTAACTTCTAAAAATTTGCCGACATCATTCCCCCGTAATACAGCACAGAAGGCCGCAAAACCCAGTACCGTCGTGTGTCTCTACAACGAACGCCTCTACAAAGAAATTATCTGTATATCGAAGGAATAATTCTGTGGTGGTCCTATTGTGAGCTGTGTGGTGCTTACAATGAAGGTGTCTGTATAACGAGTGAGATTGGAGGCCTGAAGAACGTCATTATAAAGGCGTTCGATTGTGCAGCTGTCAGAGAAAGATCCGCTTTGAAATAGTTGTCGTTCCTGTAAACATGTTTTGTATTTGTTGTGCTTTTCTTCTTTGTGACAGACAGGCGCACTTTATTTACGAGTTGTAAATAGGACGCATTTTAAGCGTGAACAGACTTAGTGGACAAGTGCTTCAGCAGTGGCAGATTTTACTAGGAGGGTTGAAACGCGTTGCTAATAACGTAGTCGAGACAAGATGTTGTAAAATACAGGCCAACTATGGATTCCGGGTTAATGAAAGTTTTAGACGCCGCAAGTTTGCAAACGTCGTTTACACGGACAGGCACATTTCGCTTCAAGCCTCTGTCTTTCAGGACTTATAGTCCGGTAGAAGAGTTACAGAAGTGCACGGCAGATATCCTCAAGGTATCTGATAGTTCAATCTGGCACAACGTAACCTAGGAAAGTTCAAAAAAAGAAAGACAAAAAAAAGAACAGAAGGTGGGACTGTGGCTATCGTTGTATGCGCCTCCGACAGAAAATTGCAGAATTGTAACTATGAAAACTTCGACGTGTAAAAGATCTCTGCTTGCGCTTACTCATTAAAGTGCCTGGTGTACTCGTCAAACGTTAAAGTCGTGATGTTAAAATATAACATACTGAAACTAGAAAAATTAGAACAAAACTTGAAAAAAAGTAGAAGAAACTAGAAAAAAACTAGAAACTAGAAAAACTAGGACTTTTTCCAAGATTCCTGAAATCAGCCCTTCTAACAATTCCTCGTGGACTTGGTTTAGTAGCAAAAAACAAGATCATAAGCAGTTCGCAGCTATTACTCACACTCTAAAAATTTTAACACCCTTAAGGGTGTAAATGACTTGTCCCATGGGTGACACCCTTTTTGGGTGCATTGCTACACCCCAAGCAAAGGGGTGTAAATTAACACCCCACAAAGGGAAGGGTGTTAATATGACGTCAACTTGCCTATGGGTGTAAAACAAACAACACCCTTTCTATATGGGCGTAACACAGACACCACCCTTTCAATATGGGTGTAGCATGGACAACACCCTTCCAAAAGGGTGTCGTCCCTGCAAGTATTTTAGCGTTCACTACAGCCATGCAGTTAATGGACAGACTAGCTGTTGTGAATGCTGCCTAGCCTTAGGTATGGTACTACCTTGTTCAGTACGAGCCAGAATCTGTGAGACGTCGTCATATTGCGCTTCTGGTCCGTCATGTGGTAGCATATATAACGTGCGACCCTTTCAGGCAAAAAAATTTACGCTTCACGATCGCAGCAATGCACACACCCTATGCTTTTCGTAATCCTTCTCTGCAGTGATAGTACACTGCCGGCAGGATGCAGAACGCAATAACAACGCGCGCTGCACTAAGGACACAGGATATCCCGCACCTTGGTGCACCAGTACTTATCATTCCATGGAAACAGCACACAGCCAAAAGCATGATGTTACATGCATTTCAGAAATAATTAAAAACCTCCACTTTTCATGGTCAAAAATTTTCGCAGCAACACCAGCTCGACCAGGAGGGAAAGACACCACAGCTCCTTCTTGTAGCTCATATTGAATGCAATAGAGCGCAAGCAATGCATGGATTGGTGATGGTAACAAGTGCAGTACTACAGAAGCATACGTTTGCCTGTCAATCAGTTTTTTGCCGTTTTAAGCACATATTTTATACCTCTATTCATCAAAGTTGTCATTTGTCTCCACGGGATGCTTCTACTAGTACCTTCACATATATGACTTAAAGGTAGCACTTAAAGCCAAACAAAGTGGAACAAAGCACTTCCACTTAGAATAATGTTTCAGCATTTACAAACAAAACTGCATGTGTAGTTGTGCATACTGTTTAATATACAAGCATGCACTATGTCCAGAAATGTATGTATGCTTCATTTACTGCCAGTGACCTGCTTATACCCAATAATTTAGTTTATTTTTCACCATGTGCTTGCACTGAATATCCCACAGGCATTGTAAGTTAAGCTACCAGAACAATCAGCTAGTCTAAGGTTACTTAATTGAACAAAATCATTGTAAAATTTGTGATGAAATGTAAGAATAAAAGTATTTATTATTTCATAAAAGAGAAATGGTTACATAATAATGTTTGCACATTTTAAAAGTAAAAAGGAACATAAGGAGTAAAACCATACCAATACACAGACATAAGCAATGAATAATGGCACAGGCTTGTTCAATTAAATTTTAAGCATAAAAGTTTTTTTAAATAACCTCACTACGAACTATCACATTTTCATTCGAAAAACACTGCATCTTATTACAGAGTACAAAAATAACCTGCCACATAAGAAAGAACAAGTCTGAGTGTGTCTATGTGAACACAAGGATAGGAAGTTGGGCGAGTTGGTACGGTAACATCATCTTGGATTGTAGCGCGAAGTGACACGGACACAGACTAGAAGACAGCATGGGCGCCGACTTTCAACTAAATTTTTATTGAAACGAAGAACACATAAATATGGGTGATTGAAAAAGAACCGCAGCATAAGAACATGACAAGGTATGAAGACATCAGTTAAACATATCAGGAAGTAGGGAAGTCAAAGAAGGAAACAACAAAAAGACACTACTTTAGATTAACACACGTGTTGTGAAAATACTGAAATTCGCATTCTAACAGAGACGAAGATGCCTGGCTAACGCAAGTCTCTCCTAATCATTTAATGTGGAATGCCTCGATTATTTCCTGTGTGGTTTGGCATTTGTGTCTTGAAAGAATTTTCGTGTCTTCAAACAAAGGTTTACAACTGCAATTGAAACGATGTGACGCTAGAACGCTAGATGTGAAGCATTAGGATTGTTAAGTAAATGTTTGTGTTCTTCTGGTCGAATATTAATGCACCTGCCGCTCCGTCCAATGTAAGTCTTCCCGCACTTGAGAGGAATCTGATAAACTATACCAGTGTTACAAGGCACGAAAACGGACGGATGTCTAATGCCGCAATCATCTTTTCTTTTTTGCCACCCTGTTCAAGTTTCGTACTTATCATAGGGCACATGATAGACAACTTGCGGGGCCGAGAAAACTTTATCCACGTCATATCTATTGGCCACGTTCCCTAAACCATGGGATAATCTATGTACATAGGGCACCACAGCAAACCTTCTTTCTTTTTTTCTTGTTTCTTAGGGGGGCTTTTTATCCATTTTAAAAGCTTTTCGCAGGTTAGTGATAATAAATGCACAGGATAACTAGCCTTCTCGAGCCTATTTGTTGTGAAAAACATTGTTTCATATTGTGTGGACATGACTAGCTTACTCAGCTCTTAAGATAAAGGGAAATTAAAATTGTCAAAAAAAAAAGACAACCAGCCACGGGAGGAGAACGAACCTATAGCCTTTGCATTAGGCATGCGATGCACTAACCACTGTGCTACCAAGGCAGCATTCAACCATCCACAATGGCCCCTCAGATTGTCGACGCTCGAACGCGGCCGTAGTACCACAGTGGTTAGTATATCACATGCGTAATGTGAACGTTATGGGTCCGTTCCCTACCCACAGGTGGATGTCTTTTCATCCACTTTCATTTCCCTTGAATTTATCATTTCTATACTTCATATAAAAAACTTAAAACATGTTCCTGTATGCTTTCCTTCGCCTCATTATCTGCTGGCTTCTTCCAGTTGTTACTTCCAACACTTATACATATTCTAATCTGGTAAGTAAACAGCTTTTGCATGATGCTGGAATGCAATATAAAACATTATTGCAGGGCCGTGTTATGTAGAATGCCTTACATTGCCCAGGCAAGGTGTATTAATGTCAATCTGAAAAAAAAAAAAATCCCACTTTAGACAGAAATGCTGTGTACTGCTGTGTGCAACAGGGTTTAAAGAAAGCAACTTGTTCAGAAATAAAGCCGTCAAACAACGAGGAAATATGAAAACTAGATGAAAATTTGTGCAGTTGCATGTTAAAAATTTAGCACAGTAACAGATCAAGACATAATGAAGCGCGAGGATGGTTTATTTTGGACACACTAGGCAATATACTTGAAAGATGCATATGAGCTTACATGTGGAGAAATATTGTTTATGTAGCAGCTAAACTACGAACAGGCCTAGAACACACTGATACAAGGTGTCTAGCATGTAAATCTTAACAAGCCCTTAAGTCAAAGAAACATGGCTCTTTCTCATGATTCGCTACACATGGCTGGCTCACACAACTTAGCCGCTTCTATATATGCCTTGTAAGTATCAGGTGGTCTGTGTGACTTGTGCAAGCTTTGAATATGTACAAGTGCCACGTAGCTGGACAGAACCAAGGTAATGTCGTTTGCCATTGTTTTGAGCAAATGAAACCAATTTTCGCGTTTTTCCTAATTAGGTAATTAGTTATTAACGATTATTTAATTGCTCAAGTATTATATTCAAAGCAAAAGTGTCAGTGCGAAAATTAGCATCCTGAAAAATTCCCAATCCAGATTTCTACTGCTCAATAGGTGCAATACAATTTTTTTTTCAAGCTTGAAAGAAGTCTGTGAATGCATGCAAGAAGTGCCGTGCAACTAACCACTCGTGCACCTGAACACCATTTGGCTCCTCCTTTCATGCTTGAAAAAAATTTTTGAAAAGAATATTTTAGAAATTGATTAATTATTATTGACTATGTTTTAGGCAAAATGCATGAAATAGTGTGACTGCCACCTCCATTTTTGGCAACAAGAATTGACTCCATTTTCATGTCCAAATTCAGCTATACATGATGCGTGTTTTGAGCTGGTTCTGTGATTTAGACTGGTTTTGACTACTTGAAGCTTCGCACTCTAATAATGGAGTCTACAATCTAAAAAGAAATTCGTACATAAGCGGTCGCTGTCAGTACTCCATACTCCTTTAACTTAGTGCAAAGTGCTTGTGAGCCAAGAAGTTGGTAGTTCTAAGTAGTATTTCCCATCCTGACCTGGTGTTATAGTCCAGTTCCTATAATGCCATGCTGCTCAGTCATGCTGGTCACAGCTTCAATCTAGGCCATGGCAGCTACCCTCCAACGGGGGTAAAATGCAATAACGCTTATGGGCACTTAGATTCAGGTGTACATTAAAGAAGGCCAGGTTCCCAAAACTTCAGGCTGTGACTTTGGAATGTAAAAGCCCTTAATTTAACGTTAAAATCTAAAGGTGCTTTATTAGAAGCAGGACATCATCTTGAGCTTTTACTGCACTGCCATGACACCAAGAAACTCCGAGTAAATAAAAATAATTTCTTAGACAATGTCTATATCTTGCAAACAATTACAAACACTTCTCTGCATGTACCTCTGTTGTTATATTTAGTTCCGTATGCCAAGGCGGGTTAGGATGTTAGAACATTTTTCAAACTTGTTTTCTTTTTTTACCGCTTTAAAGTTGTTGGTTATTTTGCATGTCTGTGTGTGTCGAACGCACATTTCAGTGCATCAATTTCTTCAGAAAGTGCACTCCTCTTTATTTATTTGTGCATGCAAAAAGGGTTCAGAAGAACTGCTTTCTGAAGATCTGTATAACAAGCAAAAACCAATTCTGTGTAGGCTGCACAAAGAGAAAGGATTGGTTTGTAAATACGTTATTTAGTTCTTAAATAAAGAGGCAGCTGTCAGTATTCTGTTCCAAAGTAAAAAATTGCCCCTACCTGGCTCTGCTTCATTTTCCGATGTTGATGGTCCATTCGGGGGCACTCAACTGATAGGCTGCACTTTGGCCATGTCGGGTGTGCTGTCACCAGGCCTAATGTCGATCGACATCCTCACCAAAAGTCGAGTCCAAACTCTATAAAAGAAACATCTCATCATTTTGCTATCAGTTTTGTCATCTTGCGAGTTTCACACACGGCCGTCAGTGAAATATTTCGTCACTTGGATACTGAAAATAATTCAAGCATTTTCTGGCAGTAAATGGAGAACATTAAAGAGCAAATACAGTTGTCAGATTGGATTGATCAAATACAGCAGAAATGGAAATAAATCAGTGATACTGTGTCTGTTGGCTTTGAATGCAAGAAAAGTAAAAACAGGAACTTGCAGCCACGCCACTTTGAATTTCCCGCGTCTGCTACACGTCACGACAAGTTTGGCATCGTCCGGTATACTTGGGATAGTAATCGCTTAAACTTAAGATGAACGAGCGTCGGCATAAATTAACAGGATACTTAACCGGGCAATATTTGCGCATAAAACAACTCACGTAGCGAAGCTACTGTCAAATACCCGATGACGCATCTGCGGGCGGTGCGGTTTGGGCGAAAAATTCAAAAAGGAATGCGAGATTCACTTGTTTCACGCCTACTAAGCTAGGATAGAATTTGAGTTTCCTACTAAACTATACTGGATATTTACACTCAGAATAAAACGCTGGAAATTTTGTTACGTCACATTGCATACGTATGAAAGTGAGGAAATTGCTTTTATTGTATTCTGCCCAGGCGGCATGTAGCAGCTACCACTCTCATGCAACAAAAGCATGAACGTGGTACTCGCGGCACGGAAAACAAACACATACAGCGCCAACGTTACGCCTCTTGGAGTTAGAACTAAGCACGATCAGGCCAGTTTTCTAGCCTTCATAACGCCATGAACACGACCAAACATCGAGCGAAACAACTGTCTGCTCTCGAAAATTATTACCGCTTCCATTTACATACCTATCGCTGCCACAAGCAAAAGTCAATGGGCTAGCTGTCCACAAGCCGCAGATTAGACTGACAGCAACATATTACGGTAACGTAAAACAATTTCCACGCTGACTTAGCAGCCGCGGCGTGCGCTAAGTGCCACAGTTCTCGTTTGCCGCTCTAAATTCACACCATGATGAGGGGCACTGCATCTTTCACATGAAATATTGCACGCTTTGCTCTGGAGCTCAATAGGAGGGCGAAACGCATTTGCACGTACCTGAAATCCGCATGCCGGAAGCCCGTCGACGCTCCCGAGAACGGGGCACACAGCCATACAGCCGTACGGCGGCTTGACTTAGACGTGAGGCACTTCTATCAAATATTTCACATCCGACATGTCGCACACCGATTGCGCGAACACGAGAAAATGCCGCAGGTCGCAATGCGACGCCATGCACCCGTGCATCTACCGATGAGCTGCGTGCACGAACTTGCAGAAAACAAAACTATGACAAAACGGCAAGCGCGAAGGGATGGCGGCTTTCGTTGCGGCACGGAGGAAGGAAACTAAGGAGAGGCCCTACCCCCTCCGCGCGCTAGAAGAAAAGTGTGGCGGAAATGACGTAGTTGGTTCTCATTTTTTTGCTGCCTTTTTATTTTTTTTTTGTTGTATGGCCACGCCTTTTGGGCCACAATGGCGGCGTTGTTATGGTTTTGAGCGCTCACACGTGTTGCTCGGGTAGGTTTCGGGCCGTGGCAAAGGCGCTGAGTGGGCGGGTTTGCGTTAGTCACCGTGTCTTGTTGCGCTGTGTTACCTGCACCGTGCTCTGCCAGATGTTGCGCGAGCGCGCGACACCAAGCGCAGCGCGGCGTGGTTTCGCGAAAGATGTAAACAAGAGAGGAGGGTGGCCCAAAAGGCGGAGCATCGCCATGAGCAACGCCAAATTCCGGCTTCACTTTTGCTTCACAAAGAGTGACGTCAGGGCCTCTCCTTAGTTTCCTTCCTCCGTGCGTTGCGGAGACGAAGCGGACGAAGCACGAAGCAATGAAGCGCGAATGAATGTTGCCAACTGTTGGTTCCGCGTTATGCCGGCGGTGGTGGCTTTAGTGGCGTGTGTTGCGGCTGTGTAATTTTTTATTTCTTTTCCCCAAACAGTATAGCTAAGATCAGTTCTTTGTTTGCATCTTTTACTGTGTCGTTTGGTATTATCTTTTTGTCTTTTTATGCTATTAAGCAGCCAATTATGCCCCCCCCCCCCCCCCCCCCAGGTTTGCGCGCGCCAGCTTCGCGCGCAAATCTCGGAGGCCATAAGACAACGCGTTAGAAAATGCCGTTCTTGTCGTTGTTAACGTTTCATCATCGTTTCTTCAACTGAGATAGAGGCGTAGTGTCCCTTTTCCCGGGGTGGGGAGGGGGCGATCAAGACGGAGTTGGTTGTTATCGCGACATCCGCGAACCCTGCGATTTTTTTATAACGTGAGCATTTCTATACTTACCCACAAATAAAAACCATCCGTCCGTCAGTCCGTACCGCACGATACCTTTCAAAATAGAACCCGCAGCAGCGAGTGAATTCACCTTCGTGCTAGCTCTCACTTCAACGCGACCGAAGCGGCGAGAACACAGCGCTCACGAAGCTCTCAGCTCATGCCGCACTATGCTCTTTTCGCAGATCACTTTCAAGATAGGTGTACGCGCGTCTGTTTTCAAAGCGAAGTAAACGGTGAGAACACAGCGCGTGAAGTTTTCAGCAGTGGGCACACTCTGTCCACATTGCAGTTCGCTTTCGAGATACGGTTCGCGCGGCCGTGCCACAAGCAGCCGCCGCCTGAGAAAGGTTGATAATGGTTCGACGCGGATGAGAAGCGATAACGGCTCAAAACGAACGGAACGTCACTAGCGCACCTGGCCCCGCCACCTGCAGTACTTTGCTTGCGCCATTCACTTGGCGCCGCCAACCACAGCAGTTCGTGTCGCTGCAGCGCTGTCGCTTATACTCGTCGGATCAAGTCTCATAACATTGATAACGACATGGACTGCGTGTAGATGAGGAAGAGTCACAATGCTTACGCATACTCAGACAAATCCGAGAGGAGTTCCTGTGTGATTTTTTTTACCGGAAATGTGCAGTCAGCAGTGATCCAGAGTTGACAATGCATGTAAGACGGGTGCCAAGCTTTTCTTTTTATGAGAGTCTTGCCCAGCTCCCACATATCTGCTCAAGCTAAGACTTGCTGATGGCTGTATGTGTTTTTTTTTATTGTCGAATGGCCTCGAACCGCTATGATTCCTACTGTGTAATGACATAGAGCAGCATTCACGTCCAAAAGGAAATGCAGCCGGTATATGGCTGCCTAAGGTATGCGGCCCGGCGGCAGCTGCCCTCCCCTCCCCCGTTTCCGTTGACAAGTCAGGGGGAGGGGTCTAGAGCAATCTTACACACCCCCTCCCCACAGTGGCGTAGCCAGAAAGTTTTTCGTGTGATGGGGGGGGGGGGGGGTCCCGTGGAGGGGGAAGAAGCGGGGCCATTGCCATTGCAGCAAAAAATTTACTGTTAGTGAGCGTGACAAGTGCCCGGCGTGCCCCACTTGGCTACGCCGCTACTCGCCCCCCCTCCCCCCCCCCCCCGCGATCGACGCAAATCGAGCTGTCAGAACGTGCATGACACGCATGCATGACATAATATGAATGACAAGCCGTGAAGCTGGCATGGATGTCGTCACATCATCATCAGCTTATTTTGATGTCCATCGCAGGACGAAAGTTTCTCCAGCGATCCCCAATACCCCTGTCTTGTGCTAACTAGTTCCACGTGTCTTCAAGTTTCCTAATTCCATCATGTCCACATTATTCTCTGCCGTCCTCGACTGTGCTTCCCTTCCCTTAGCACCCATTCTGCAACTCCAATAGACCAGCAGTTCTCTCTCCTACGCATTGCAATGTCTGCCCAGCACGACTTCTTCATCTTTATGTCAACCAGAATATCAGCTATCCCCGTTCGCTCTCTAATCCACATCGCTGTCTTGCAGTCTATTATCGTCATGCCTAATATTTTTCATTCCATCGCTCGTTGCGCGGTCCTCAACGAATTCCCAAGCTTCTTTGGTAACTTCCAAGTTTCGGCCCCATACGTTAGTAACGGTAGAAAGCAATGATTAGCAGTAAGCTCCCTTGTCATGAGTTAGTAATGCCTGCCGTAAGCTCTCCAGCTATTTCTTATTTTTGTTAATTTCCTTGATCAGAGGCCCTTGCGAGTAATTAACCTCAATAAACGTATTTCTGCGCAGGTTCTAGAGGCTGACTGCCTACCATGACATTCGTTCTCTCGCCAGGCTGCGGAATGTTACTTTTCTCTTCTGCATACTAACTTTCAATCAGACTCTTACACTTTCTTCGCCAAGGTCCTCAAGCGTTTGTTGCAAATAGTCTGCAGCGTTGCTGAGTATGCCAATGTCATGTACAAACCGTAAGTTGGTGAGCTATTTACCGTTAGCCCTCACTCCTAACCATTCCCAGTCTAACTGGTTGCACACCTTTAAGTATTCAGTGATATCATTGTAAATATTTTGCCATTGATCATATGAAGCCTTTTGCAGATATCTGGCTATGCAAAGTCTGCGCGTTAGTGTCATCCATTCGATATCAACATTCGTGGGAAACTTCATTTTTGACTGCTGTTCGGAGTCTGTACGCTGCTGCCTAGATGCCCCGATCTAATCATTCCAGCTACCTGATTCAAGCGCAGGTAGCGCGCCTTTCATGTATAGCCAATATCAACGCGTTAACTGGCAATGTTCATTTATCATATACTGTAAGCTTGTTCCCTTACTCCCTTATAATTAGGGTGTAAACTAGAAAGACTGGGGTGTTTCACGGGTGTTTTCTTGTTGAACACCCTTCTCCGTTAAAAAAGGGTGTTTCAAGGGTGTTTACAAGGGTGAAAAGATAGATACACCCGCATTACACCCATAAGGGTGTGAAAATTTTTAGAGTGCAGGCTATCCAGGTCTTGTCACGGTCCCACAACTGACTGCAACTATCTTTATCAACAAAAATTCGTTTCATTTTCTTTTTGTTTTTGTTTTTGTAGTAACTTAACCAACAACAATAGCACTCTTTCAATTTACGAATTTCGCAGCTTATAGGCAGGATCGACTGAGCGCGAGCTTTTTTATTTTTTCATGGCATGATGAGTTTCAATTTAAATGATGCGTTTCCGTCGGAAAAGTAAGCACTTTTCTCTTTAATGCAATAGCCCTAAACAGACATTTATTCTATTCTACATTTGTCTATGCTGGGTGACCGTCCTTTTACTTCGAAACGTATCTTGAGCTCCGCACAGACAAACTGCCAATATCAAGGATATTGGTTTCTGCCTGTTGCAACCATGCAATACGACGCCGTGCTATTTATTATGCGCGGCGTGGCCGGCTTTCCGCTTCACAGAAGACTCAGAATTGGATATTTGCTGCTGGATGGCTGAATGCAATAACTGCATGTACCAAAAGGACGGATTTATTTTGTTTCTTTCAAGGGGGCGTACCGTCGGCCGATTTCACGTAAAAACTGAGTCTATCGTTGAAGTGTGATGCAAATGGTGCGGCTGGAACCTATCGCTCAGACTGCTCCATCATAGAAACAGATCTCCCTGTTTGTTGTTATATTGCAGTACCATAGCATTTATAAATCCTAGAACGGCGCAGTTACTATAACGGTTTTTATATTCCGAAAGCAATTTTGAAAGAACCTAAGAAAACTTATGTAAGAGCGGGAGAAGCCGACCAGATTTGATGTTATGTTCTCAAATTTCGAGCATAAGTGCGGAAACCGGGTAAGTTTTTCGAAAGAAAAGACGACAACAACTCATGCAAATACAAAGAAGGCGTTGGTATAGTTGTGCAATCATGATTCTTTCAAAAATTTGTGAATGGGTTGAGAGAAAATTTGTGATTTTGCATGACCAGCTGGCGAAGCGGGCGCCTTTTTACCAAACAGCTAGAGAGAGAGAGAGAGAGAAAATGATAAATGAGAGGTAGGGAGGTTAACCAGGACTGAGCCCGGTTGGCTACCCTACACTGGGGAAAGGGAAAGGGGGACGGAAAGATTAAAAGAAAAGAGAAAGTCCACCAAACAGCTAAAATCCTACTCTGTCTGGCACCTGCCGATTGAATGAAGATTGTGAGCATGCTTGCGACTTAGTTTCCATTTTGATTGATTTTTGGAAGAAGCGTTTTAGAGCCAACTGTCTGAAAATTGAGTTTTATAGTCACTTTTGTTTAGAAGACGCAGACGCACACTGGGGCCATACAACGTGTCATACGGGTGTCGTATTGATGAGCCCCGTATCACGGGTTTGGCGACTCGTCAACGAAAGCAAGATAATAAATGGACGATATAATTGTTCCTTTGGAATAGCGTTAGACTAAATTGGTCTTGTGTACTCCGTAGAGCTCTTATGTCAGGTGATAATGATAATATTGATAATAATTACAATTACGCTAACAACGTGTCTGCGTTGTAGTAAGGTCGTGAAAATGTACAGTAAATTACTAGAGTAAGTGCACAGGGACCTCAGAGTAAGTGTCTACTTGGGACCTCACTGCAATGAATCTTTTTTAGTAAATTTCAAGCAGAAGGTATTTCTTTTTTATTTTAAATTGATCACCCGCCCTTTTCCACAGGCACAACAGGACCGGCGCACATGGCTTCGTTTACATATTATGTATTACATTGTGTCACATTGAAAATAAACGAATAGGTCGCATTTCCTCAGACCTTAAGGTAAGTTACTGCAATAATCTTACAGGTACCAGCACAGGAATTTGAGTCAAACGATAAAGAAAACAAGTAAATGAAAGAAGAACGCAAAGGGAACAGTACTCTGGGGTATACTATAAGTGCGTTTTATTCCCGCTGCTAATGCATCGGCGTGGTAATACGCAATAAACGCTCGAGCGACCACGCCCAAAGTGCACCCTTGGGGGAAGTTGTACGTGGTCACGATTGCGAAGGTACACCGTCGCCCAGGACTGAATTGCGCGCTGAAGACCGTGGCGTGTCAAGGGCGCCGTGTTTATGAGCGCCTAGCTGGCTCGGTTGAGAAGACCACGTCGCGTCTATAGGGGAGCGGGCCGATTATAGGAAGAATCGCAGGAGGCGGATGTCGCACGCGAAACTCGCCACCAGTTCGGGGGCGCCTTCGTTCCTCATGGGACAGATCTACGCGATCTGCTTCACATTTTAGGGCTTCCCGTTTGCGTTGCACCACTTCTGGCCTTTGCCGTCGTCTATATCCGGTAGTTCAAAAGAGCGCGACCTTTTATGTCTTTAGATAAACTGTATACTTTGTTGCGCCCTTCAGTATGCTGGTTTGTGCGATAGTGAACGCCCTAGTCTCGAGGTTAATAGTCAATCCTTGATGGACATAGATGAACGTTTGTTCATTGGTGACGTTCAACACTGAACGTAAGGTGTTTTACATGGGCCGAAGCACAGTATGATCCATAATTGATATCTGATAATTATATGATAATTATATAATAAGTATATGATTATTTTGTTACCTGCGAGGACAATGGATGTTTGTTAAGGGGGCGTTTCGGCTTCTCCTCTAGTTCACCCGGTGATACAGAGCTGAACATTATGATTACCCGTGTTGGTCAACATGGAAAAGGTGGCGTGCCGCCTGTTGCGCCCAGCTTCAATTATCTCCTCGCAATTAAACATTCCCTTGTGCTATCATATGACCTCTATGCTACCGGATGTAGTATGACGGGCTTCACCCCCTACCGCACATGATGAGCGGTCTTGTGTTTAAGGAACTTCTAGCAATTTTTGCAAGGCTAACCCCCGCATTGTGGAAAGCTCCTCTTTAGTAAGATCTTGGTGAGGGCTAGTTGGTTCATACTTAGAACTGAGGTTAAACAGCGCGAAAAAGACGAGGACACAAGGAAGCAAATGCCACAGACAAGCGCTGACTGCCAACGGGAAGTTTATTTGAAATTCATATTTGAAGAAAGTTTCCAATAGACATAATATTAATTTAGTTTTCAGTGCCCCGTGTAAGTTGTCCTCGATATGTAATCGCATGAACAAGCGCGAAAGGCACCTGTGCACCACAAATCATAAAACTCGTTTCACTGAGTGCAGGTGCAACGTCATCTATCAGATACCACTCAGCTGTGCAAAATCTTATATAGGTCAAACGGGACAGTGCTTCAATGAAGGAGCTCGTCAGCACAGAAGTAACCTAAAGAATGGCTATGGCAGTCATTTAGCCGGACACTGTAACAAGTGTCACTCTACCCCCATATCTGAAAAGACAAAATTCATAGGGAAAGGAAAGGGTAAAAGGGACAGGGAAATAGTAGAGGCCTTTCACGTTAGAAAGGAAGGAGATAAGTGTGCAAGCACTCCCTCTCTTGCCTTGTCGGGAAAAGAAATCACATTTTTGGAAGAAAGATTATAATGTTGATTTGCAGATGTTCTTGCGACTGATGTGCGCATGCCTATGCTGAAAAAGGTATAAATGTCCGGTGAATTTCAAATAAACTCCTCTTTAAGCACTGCACCTCGACTCAGGACAGTGGATAGCGGCGGCATCTGTCGACATACGTTGTCACAGTGCTTCAGTGACACTTCATGACAATTCTTGAGAAACTTAGTGTCTTCTTCAATAAAGTGGTGGCGCTGTGCTCAACTCGTTGTAGTCTAGCTAGGGCTTCGAGCCGAGGATCATTTTAGAATACACTTGTAAGTCCGCCTGCGGCGGGCAACACTCCTCCACCTCCTCTTCCTCCTCCTCCTGCACCATTATCTGAGGCAATTTTAGCATATTTCACTGTAGGCTCTTCTGGCGCAAACGAGAGGACGAAGACAGGAGACTCGACAAAAAACATTCAAAACTTGCAACTTTTTGCCGGAATTGCGGTCGTCAGCCTGTTTTCAAAGACTGCCTAGTGGTCGCGAAGCAGCCTTAGCAGATGGCAGCAGAAATCATTGCGGTGGCATTTATTAACTACCTAGGGGCGAAATGCGTCAGTGATGCTTCGATAGGGTTCTTGCAGTAAAACCCCAATTATCTAAGCCAAGGTGCGCAGCTAAAAAAACTAGCGTTCCTATACCGCGTCGTGCATAGGTAAGTCCGGCGGTGCCGGGCTGCATGTGTCGCCGTTTTCAAATTTCATTTAACGTTATATATCTCTCGTCGTTTCTTTATTTTTGTATTTTTACCGAGCAGACGCTCGTCGTACATCGTATGCGTGTATAACTTACCCTTACTCGTCCGTAAAATTCAGCTGAAAGTTGGCACTTGTCTTTGTAGAGTCTCCTGTCTTCGTCTTCTAGTTTAGGCGAAGAAGCCTACCGTTAATGGAATGGTACCAAGTCGCCGAAACCAGTGCCCTACTGATTTATCATATAATTTTATCGTGTATGTTAATGTGGCCTCAATTATGTAACAAAATATCCATTCGGATGTTACTGCAAGTAAGATCACTGTAATCGGGGCAAGAAAAACGTGCCCCAATGAGGCCTGCTTAGAACATTATTCAGTGTACCGGACGAAATCTATTCATATTTGTTTACAAAATTTTCCTTCGGTGACGCACCCACACCCATGTCGGCATTGCGGTGTGCGCGGGCATCCACACGAAACTGCGAAAGTGCACTAGCGCAGATATGACGACAGACCGATAAAAGTTCTTTTCCTCTAGCAGGCCGTGTAAGCAACGATATACGTTGATTTGGAATGCAGTATATCTATCTTCCTCTCTTATTTTTCTTCGTCCTTCTGGAGTTCTGGAGTGGCGCCAAGGAACTTCCGACACAAGAAATAAATAAAGAGGGAGAGATACAAGCTTTAACGATATGCGGGAGATGTTAGCCTGGCAGGAAATTGTGACTTGGTGCTGCTTATACCAGAACTACGGGGAAATGAACATCAGATGCTTCACATTAGGAAGCGCCTTCTCGTGTCAAGGGAACGAGAGTAACGAATACATGACCGCTGGATCCTCTGTAGTTGCCGATCACAAACAGCTATAGGTCCAGATTCGCCAGGAAAACGAAAAAGGAAATGGGACAATTCTGATGGCGTATTCGGGCTGAGCCGGCAACATTGACTATGGTAAACATACCAAATGTTTGCAGCGATTGAGTTTTGGAACAACGTCACATTAGTTATCAGGCACTCATTATTATTATCACAGAAACGATTTTCCTGTCAACTCACGGCGGAATGGCTTTGTAGTCAAAGTGATATCATGGCGTATTGAATCGATCGATATTACTATTGCACACTGTTCACTCCATTGCTTGCATAATATTAAGGCGAAAGCCCTACGTGGCTCGTCGCAATAGCTAATGCCTAAAAAATGCAGCGTCTAGTCGAATGTCACCAACAATATCATTATCAGCAGTTGCTCATACCCCTGTAAGCAAGGAAAATATGCAATGGCTCATAGCCACATAAGGCAAATGCTGCAAGCGCTCAGCAATGTGACGCGAACAGTGCACACGTTCACTCAAATCACCCATACTACCCAAAGAACAGCATACGTTTCAATAAAGAACAAGCTCAAAACAAGCATCCTAACCTTCAATAAAGAATTGCATACCTCACTCGGAAGTACGCTACCGGAGAGGATGCTCGCCAAGCGAGAAGCGACGTCCGAAGCGGCGGGAGCAAGGCATTCGACCGCGAGTACTGCTTTCCTCCCCTGAGAGGATGCAACGTGAAGTCGAAGAGAAACGTCGTTATCGCGAGTCTGTGCGTCCCCGCTGTACGAGCGCACGAAGCCGCAGCTAAGCGTCGAATACGAGCCGAAGAAGCCGAACTGCGAAAGCCGCAACACCGCGATGCGAGACGGCAACGCAGAGAGGAGGCTAAAGCTTGCGGACAACAGCTTGCCACAAGTTTACTTCACACTGCGGCTCCTTATGTCTAGCGAGAAGTCTGATCCCTCTGAGCTTATAACTTCATGCATTGCCAAATGTGTAAGCCGGCTTTCGCCTTCACGTGTTACAGGAGTCTAAAATGCTGTCGAACGTTTTGTTTCTGTGGTACTTTCTATGTATTCATTTTATCGTTACTTGACCTCATTACTATAACGTAGTGTTACGTCATAATTTTGCACTGTTTTTGCATTAAGCAGTAGGAGTTATGCCTTTAGCTTTCTGCGATGGCACCTGCTTCAATGAAGTATATATTCACCTGTCCACGTATTTGAATATACCTTAAATACTTGATTGATTGATTGATTGATTGATTGATTGATTGATTGATTGATTGATTGATTGATTGATTGATTGATTGATTGATTGTCATTGCACTTGTCTACAAAATGATGTCGAACATTTTATAGACATGTGCTAATCGAGGATCTCATTGTGTTGCAGTAAGTATAAAGTGTTTTAAAATACTGTTACTGTAGTAAAAACATATTTCTGGTAGTTTTTGGAACTCTTGTGGTATTTAAACGACATTTCGCTGGTGCATGCCCTTTTTTGCGGACTGCACAAGTTAGTAGGATCTTAAGAAGCTGCTCACAATAGGCTTTGTGTTTAAATATAATTAGGTAGCGGCAAGTCCAGGAGGTCTGTTGGTGCGCTGTTGCAATGCGAGTTTTCATATGATTGCGGCTTTATGAAAGCATTGGATGTGTGAAAATAATGCAGGAGTGAAGGGGCCAATAAGAACCTGGTGTTTCAAATTCACACATGCGTGGCTCGGTTGGAGTGTTCATTCTTTAGCTAACATTTTTTTGTGTTTGTGCTATTGTAAGCTCTGAATCATTATACGAATGTTGCACAGGTTCCTGTGATTGTTAAGCATAAATCAGCCGATGTTACCTACGAAAATCTCGCACAGCCATGGAAGATGGCGTACACTAGTAGCCACATACAGACTAGATCTCTTCGACATGTTAAATAAAATGCTTTTAATTAACTACACTAGCTTAGGTTCGAGCAGCACGAACTCTTTTAGATAGTTTTAACTTTTAACTTCTCGGCATACTTGGTACTGTTTGGGGTTGTTGTAATCGCACCGCTTGCCCGAGTTGTTGGGGTCTCGGTGCTGACGCCCGTTATTGCCAATGGGTCGCAAGCCCCAAGGGTAGCGTTGGCCTGGCGGCCTGGGGCACTGGAAGCATTCGAAGGTCCCGGCAAAGCATGAGAAGACTGGTAACAGAACAACTTGTTTATTCTAACATAGCAAAAGAGCGGCCGGTCAGGTCGACCGAAGTGGAGAGACGGGAGAGCACGTAACTCAACAGTACAAATCGGAGCCTCTCTCCTGGCGTCCGGGGGCAGCTGCTCTTATACTCCCGGCGTCGCGGTCCAAAAGGGAAGGAGGGAAGGTCACGGGATGAAGGTCACGGGACGGCGCAGCAGGAGCCCACGACGGCGCGAACTGTCGGGCCGAGAGACCTGCTGAACCGAGTGTAGTGACGCATCGCCAACCCTCACCCACACGACGGCGCGAACAGTTGAGCCGAGAGACCTCCAGGCTCCCCATTCGGGGAACTCCGCTCCCCGGCTGCCGCGCTTTGACAAGCGAGGGCACACACACACACACGCACACACGAAGACACGTGGCACTGAAACACGCCTGGGCACGCTTGGCGGGCAGGCGTTGCGGCGGCGTCGGACGGGCCAAAATGTCCGCCGCTTTGAACAAAGCCCCGGCGTCCGTTGCATCCGCGCCGGCATTACCGCGCGTTGTAGGCGAAACGTAACAGACCGCCCCGCCGGGGGAAGGAGATCCCGATGGTCAGGGGACTGCATCCGCTGTCCGGAGGGATGTCGCTCGATGATGCTCATAACCGAAGTTGGGCGTCCTTGGGCGTTTCTTGAGCGCAGCGCACAGAGAAGGCCTCGTTCTCACGTTCAGGTGCACACAGGACACTGCAAAGTGACTTCGGGAGAGTTGACATTTTTGTTCTCGTTTCCGGCAAGCGTTGGAACCACGCCAAAAGTCAACCGCTCAGTTAGCAAGCACGGCACAACCCTCACTAAGCCCTGCCAGGCTCTTTCCCCTTTTATACTGCTGCCTAGTTCCTTACAGTAGTTTAGCAGCACTCAGAACGCGTCCACAAATCGGAAAAATTGCACTAAAAAGCACATCATCACTTTGAAACACTACACAAAAGCAATAAGTTAAAAAAAATCCTGCCTCAGGAAGAAAAACATCAGTAACAAGCAATTTTGAGGCTGATTCCCACGTTAGGGGCTTCGACTTAAGCCATCGGCGTTACCGTTGAGACTCCCCTTTTTGTAACGCACCTCAAAGGAATATTGTTGCAAAGCGAGGCTCCAGCGCAGGAGGCGGCCATTTTTGGGAGAGATGGTCTGCAGCCATTGGAGAGGGCAGTGATCCGTTTCAATGATAAACCTCGAGCCAGCTAGGTAACATGACAATTTCTGAACGGCCCACACGATACACGCACACTCTTTCTCGGTGGCGCTATACGCCTGCTCACGACTCGTCAGCTTACGACTAGCATACAGGACGGGGTGTTCTACTTCTCCATTTTCCCGTTGGCACAGTACAGCGCCCATGCCTCGCTCACTAGCATCACACTGAACAACGAACCCTTTTGTGTAGTCGGGCGATCGTAGCACAGGCTGGCTTGTTAGGGCGCTCTTTAGGGCGCTAAAAGCTCTTTCCTTCGTCTCATCCCAGACGACTGTTTGCGGCTCTGTCTTTCTTAGAGCATCCGTCAAGGGAGCCGCGATATCAGAGTACCTGGGGATGTACCTCTGATAGTAGCCGGCGACACCTAAGAACGACCGAATATCGGTCTTCGTGCGCGGTTGCGGGAAGTCTCGCACAGCGGCCACCTTTATTTCAGAGGGGCGGCGACGACCCCGACCAATCACGTGTCCGAGGTAGACAACCTCGGCCTGTGCTAACTGGCACTTGGGAGCCTTGACTGTCAAGCCCGCATCGCGCAGGCGGGTTAGCACTGCCCGCAAGTGCGCCATATGCTCAGGCCAGGATGCGGAGAATATCGCTACGTCGTCTAGATACGGTAAAGCGAATTCTTGCTGTCCCCGCAACACTTTATCCATGAGGCTTGAAAAGCAGTATGGCGCGTTCTTCAAACCAAAACTCAAAACTTTAGGACGGAATGTCCCCATTGGTGAAATGAACGCCGCATACCTACTAGCCTCTTCTGTAAGTGGAACCTGCCAATAACCCCTGACAAGATCTAGGGTGGAAATAAACTGAGCGCTACTCACTCTCTCAAGGCGCTCCTCGATGTTAGGGATCGGATAAATTTGATCCTTAGTGATGGAATTAAGCCTGCGGTAGTCGACGCAAGGACGAGGTTCCTTGCCCGGTACCTCAACTAAAATCAAAGGGGAGGTATAATCACTCTCACCCGCTTCAATAACACCGAGCTGTAGCATTTTCTTTACCTCAGCCTCCATAATATCGCTCTGGCGGGGTGACACCCGGTACGCCTTGGATCGTACTGGCTCTGGGGAGGTAAGTTCTATGTCATGAGTAAGGACAGAAGTCCTACCAGGCCTCTCAGAGAACAGACCTTGAAACTCTTGTAAGAGCTGGTGTAGTTCTGTTTTCTGCTCAGGCGACAGCGATGCTTTCCTTATTAAGTCACTAATGACTTGATCGGTGTCTTTCCTGTTCGTCACTGAGCCTAGTCCCGGAAGCTCGACCGGAAGCTCTTCTAACTTTCCCGCATCGGGAATTTCCTCTCCAGTATCTGGTGCCTTTAACGCTACAGGCTCAATTTTATCCCGTTCGGGCGTGCTCTGAATACTAGCTTGCTGCGCCTCTGACCCTTTTTCATCGTTCAACAACGTCGGCCCCGCAACTACCGCCTTTGCAGCGAGCTCCCGAACCTTCGATCTGGTTAAGGCCTGAACGCTAGCCTCACCAAACAAAAGCCCCTTCTCGCGCAGGAGGTAATCGGACCTGTTCGAAAATAGGTACGGGTACTGGGGGGGCAGCATAGATGACACTGCGGCCTCCGTCTCAAGTGCTCCGAAAGGTCCTTCAATAAGCACTTTTGCTACCGGCAGACACACGCTATGAGCTTCCACTGCTTGCTTGATCCATGCGCACTCGCCCGTGAACATATCGGGTTCTACGTAAGAGGGGTGAACTACATCCATTGTAGCTGCGGAATCGCGAAGCACTCGGCACTCTTTCCCGTTCACGAGGAGGTCTCGCATGTAAGGCTCGAGAAGCTTCATGTTCTCGTCAGTGCTGCATATAGACAAAAACACGACTTGTGTTTTTGTTTCTGGACACTGCGCCGAAAAGTGACCCGGCTTCTGACACGTATAACACCCGCGCACTTGCCTCATCTCGAACCGCTTTCTGCGTTCGGCTTCGGCTGCCGCCGTCTCCTCACGTTCGGTCGGACACTGCGCCGAAAAGTGACCCGGCTTCTGGCACGTATAACACACGCGCGCTTGCCTCGTCTCGAACCGCTTTCTCATGGGCGTGAACTTCGGCCTCTCAAACTTAGAGCCAAATTCACCCTTTTGACCGTCCTTAGCTCCGCGAGCCCGACGCGTCACAAACTCCTCGGCTAACTCCGCGGCTCTAGCCACCGTACTAACGTCTGGCCTATCCAAGACCCAGTACCGCACGTTCTCAGGTAACCGACTATAAAACTGTTCTAGCCCGAAACACTGCAGAACTTTCTCGTGGTCACCAAACGCTTTCTCTTCTTTGAGCCACTCCTGCATGTTTGACATAAGCCTGTAGGCAAACTCTGTATATGACTCACTTTTGCCTTTCTCATTTTCCCGAAACTTCCGACGGAACGCCTCCGCTGACAGCCGGTACTTTTTTAGCAGACTCGATTTCACTTTGTCGAAATCCTCTGCCTCCTCTCTCTCCAAGCGAGCGACTACGTCGGCCGCCTCGCAGGGTAGCAAAGTGAGCAAGCGCTGTGGCCACGTTTCCCGAGAGAACCCCTGCTTCTCGCACGTTCGCTCAAAGTTAACCAGGAACAAACCAATGTCCTCTCCAAGCTTAAACGGCCGCATCAGGTCAGTCATTTTGAACAATACTCGTTCTCCTGCACCGTGTGCCTGACTTCCATTACGAGCGCGTTCCATCTCTAACTCGAGACGCTTCATTTCCAAAGCGTGTTGACGGTCGCGCTCTTCTTTTTCTTTCTCTTTTTGTTCTTTTAGTTCGCGCTCCTGTTTCTCTTTTTGCTCTTTAAGTTCACGCTCCCTCTCCTCAATGGTCTCAAGGCATTCCGACAGCTCGTCATCCTCAGCTTCTAACTCAAGAATAGCCCTTAGCAGTTCTGGTTTTCTGAGTTTGTCTGAGACATCCAGACCCAACTCTCTTGCAAGCTCCAGCAATTTCGGTTTGCGCAACGACTTCAAATCCATGGCTGCTCTGAATGCTGCTTTCTCTACTGTCTACTATTGTCTTGCCGCAAACTAACCCGGTAGCAACGACAACCACAATTACCAGCTCTGTTTCTAACACTAACAAAAGCCTGGCAAAACTCAGAAGAAGAAAGTCCCGCACTCACCAAACCTTGCAGCCAAGACTTCAGCGCAGTCGTTCCGCTGCAGGCAACCAGTCATCACACAGGGCTCGTTGCACTGCTCCCGGATGGTCGTTGTGCTGCTCAGCATACAGTCAACCGCATCTCTTCGCTGCTGGCCTCCGTTGTCGCGATCTCACCGCTGGCAACCAGATGTTAGAATCGTACCGCTGGCACGACTTGTTGGGGTCTCGGTGCTGACGCCCGTTATTGCCAATGGGTCGCAAGCCCCAAGGGTAGCGTTGGCCTGGCGGCCTGGGGCACTGGAAGCATTCGAAGGTCCCGGCAAAGCATGAGAAGACTGGTAACAGAACAACTTGTTTATTCTAACATAGCAAAAGAGCGGCCGGTCAGGTCGACCGAAGTGGAGAGACGGGAGAGCACGTAACTCAACAGTACAAATCGGAGCCTCTCTCCTGGCGTCCGGGGGCAGCTGCTCTTATACTCCCGGCGTCGCGGTCCAAAAGGGAAGGAGGGAAGGTCACGGGATGAAGGTCACGGGACGGCGCAGCAGGAGCCCACGACGGCGCGAACTGTCGGGCCGAGAGACCTGCTGAACCGAGTGTAGTGACGCATCGCCAACCCTCACCCACACGACGGCGCGAACAGTTGAGCCGAGAGACCTCCAGGCTCCTCATTCGGGGAACTCCGCTCCCCGGCTGCCGCGCTTTGACAAGCGAGGGCACACACACACACACGCACACACGAAGACACGTGGCACTGAAACACGCCTGGGCACGCTTGGCGGGCAGGCGTTGCGGCGGCGTCGGACGGGCCAAAATGTCCGCCGCTTTGAACAAAGCCCCGGCGTCCGTTGCATCCGCGCCGGCATTACCGCGCGTTGTAGGCGAAACGTAACAGGGTATACGAGGTTGCCGGTGAAGTGTACGATATATATGGTTTTCTAAGCTCTCGCATTCCGTCCCTAATAACGATCTAATTTTATATTTACGTGTTTTTACAACGTCTACTTAAGAAACGCACTGCAACGAGGACCAGTCGTTGTTGAGCTGATAGCTTGCGCGCATGTCCGTTCTGTGCCGTCTTCATCGGGTCGATTATGGTTTAGCCTCCTTGAACAGGAGCAGATATCCCAGTATCATTGCAGCGAATGAGAACGGGAAGTTTTGTGCGGCGTGCCTGTTTTGGTAATTATTAAATGATAAATAATCAGTTTTTATTACATTTGCTTGAAGAGTACTCTATCCAGCCGATATATGTACTAGGTAGACTTTTATTGCATGGCGTTGACATTCCGTATGCACACTCATTATCCAAACTCGTGAGCCACCGTTATATTTATTACTAGAAGTGATTCAAGATTTTTCAATGCATTAGTCGTACCCCTAAGTTTAATAGGCAATAGAAAATATGTTACGAATGTCTCAAATTCAATTTATCCCCGTCAAGCTGTAGCGGCTGTCTTGGATTCGTGCATCTTATTGTACTCGGTGTAAACCTTGGTTTCACTTCGACCTATCTAGCAACAGCAGGAAGATTTATTATGCACGAATATCAGCGCGACAGCAGTTAAATCATCGAAAGCCGGTTTGCTTTGTCACTCCATCCGTCCGTCTGTCCGTCCATTCTGTTATGCGGATGACAACCGTTATCGACATCGGCGGTTTTTTTGTTTTTTTTTGCCTGCGTCAGGCAGACTTGTCATCGCCAGCTTCGCCATCGTCATAGCGCAAACAAACATAAAGCATTGCGTTTTTAGCCGCCATTATAGGCGGTCCATACCCATTTCATGGAAGCGATGTAAATTTCAGAGTTGAGCGTGCTAACCATGACACTACCGGATAAAACCAGCGCTGGGTAAATACTTCAAGGTTTTGTGTTTCACAATGACTTGGATGTGGTGGCGTCTGTGGCTGTATTTTGGAGTCCAAAGCAACCAATATGGCATGGTACAAGGATAACAATATGCTCGTCGCGTAGAAATTCTTGCTGAGAAGACGGCAGTGTGTTGGCGTGCAATTCTTCTTTGTCCCTCTATTGAAAACAGGGTCGGGAATAGAAAGGAGGTGTATATGACAATGATAATGATGAGTGTCAAGCATGACAGACACTCGAAATGGAAGAAATAGAGGAAGCGGCTGGCGGAGAACAACAAATAATGTATCGATGGCGTCTGCTCCAACAACGTCGCAGGATTTACAGGCACGAAGTGCCCGACATAGCGGTACTTAAAGTGTACCGAAAAGAAAAAAAGGGCTCGCTCAAATCTGGCACTTCATTATTTCGCTCATGAGAATAGTTGCAGAGTTTGACCTCGGAGTTGTTTAATCCCGAGCCGGTGCCATCAAAACGACTAATCGAGCTTGAAAAGCAACATATCTGTCACAGGACTGCCTCATCACGAGCGGCTTAAACATTGATTTAAACAAACGCTCAATTTCGAAAATGATGGAAAAAGCACCTCAAACACAAAGGCCATCTCATATGCTACGCTTCCGACAGGTCGGGCTGTTTAGTGCTCGTTTGTTGTCTATGCTAATGATGCAAACCGAAGATCTAGGACTGTTTTACAAAATTCTTTGCAAGTTATTATACAGGCCTGAAGTTAACGTCACCACGACAAACTACAGAAGAAACAGAAATAAACGGTACGCATATTAAGTTCCTGAATCAAATATTAAACATTTGTGCAAACCGCTGCGAAGATGAGGTTCATTAAAGCAATATGTATGCTCGTAATTATTCACGCTTGCATAAATATGGGGAGTCTGAGAGAACTAAAGTATCTCCATGTATTTAGAATTTGACAAGATACCATAGATAAAGGAAGTCACAGTTTATTTCTTTGGACAACACTTTCTTATTTATGTGATGGAACTAGTAGTCAATAATAGTATTTATATTGTAATAAACACAATTTTAATTCTTCCCTTAAGCAAGAGCTTTGATGACGCATTTGAAAACGCGGTTAATGAATTATTCTACGGCCGATCTTAACCGTCATCTCAACCGAAAGCCCTGGAACCACGGACGGTGAGAACACTTATTTTATGAAGCGGCAGGCAAGCAACGTTTGGGAGTACGCTTAAGCTTCGCCTTTAACAGTGGAACACGATAGCATTCAAAGATCCCTGACTGCTTCTCACGCTTCCTGGCAACTGCAGCTTATGCGGCTGTACGGTTTGGCGGGAAGCACTAACGCCAAACACTATGCACGAAGGCAAGATTGCTGGAAGAAACGCCACGCTATGCGGCGGAGGCGAGCGCCAACTGCAGGTGTTGCAAGGAAATGGGTGCGCCGCTTCATGGCCTCCGAGATTGGCGCGCGCCTATCTAGGACTCCTACGAATGGTAGAAATGCTGGAAAGGGGGTTTGTCGTTGAGTTTCGGTGCAACAGAATTATGTTTTCTCGTACACTAAAATAACAATCCGACGTTGTCCCGTCTGTTGATTGTGTTTAAATTGTACTTTACAATTTTTCTGAGGTATGTTACTTCGAGGAATTCATTTAATTGAGTAACGCCTCTGCACCACTCGGAGGGCCTGCGTGGTTGTGGTTAAGAATGACTTTTTGTCAAGTGATGTCCGACACCGACTTCGGTTTTTTTTGCGACACGGGGCCCTAAACGCTATCGCGTTAAAAACAACATGGTTGTTTTCACAGAGGGAGTACGCGTCTGTGGGGGTAAATGAGTACAGAGCCAAAGAGACTCCTGAGGTCTGCTGTCTTTTTACAGCGACGCTGTATATGGCTAGCCGATTCGTCCGTACGTCCGTCTGTCCATCGCATGTACGCCGAAAACTCCTCCGGCACAACCCCATGCACATGCGCGAAAGAAAAAAGAGAGAGAGGCGCGCGATCAGCCAACACCACCTAGATAGCACAAACCCTGTTTCCTCCGATCCATGACGTCACACTAACTGGGCCGAAATTTTCATTGACAAGGTTGGCGTGATGACCGTCAAAATCACTCTTGCCTAGTTGGGAGCATCCTCATTAGATTCTAGGACAGTCGGGCCAGCTAACATGACGTCATGGATCGGAGTGAAAAGGCCTTGTGCTATCTAGGTGGTGTTGGATTAGCTGCGCCAGTAGTGACGTCGTTGCTCTCCGTCGCAGCTAAGCGCGCGCTTAGCAGTTTCTCTCCGGCTCCAAAATGGGTAGACCCCGCGTCATGCGTACTCGTGAGGAGTAGGCAGCTTTCAATCAGCAACTCCGCGAGCAGAACCGGAAACGAGCTTCTCAGCGCCTTGTCGATGCTGCAGCCCATGCACACGAACAGGCTCGTGCATCCGAGTGCAAGCAGCAACTGCGTACCAAAGATCTGGCAGCCTACCAAGCCATCGTTTAGTGAACCGTTGATATCAACCCAGTGATAAACACTGGGGCCGCACATTTCAGCTTCACTGGTTAACCATCTGTACCGAGTCCTTGGACGGTAATTTTTTTAATATTGTTTAAATATTCGAAATATTCAAAACCCATGCACTACACTTGCCTATTTTATTCATAATCGTTCGTGAAATGAGCTCTTGGAAGCTGCGAAACATTCGTTTGCGTTTGCATTTATAGAATAAGCGCATTTACAGGGCTTCGGGGGGAAAAAACCGAGTCAAGTAGGTATTTTTTTACGACTTTGATGCAAAAGGTGGGGAACAAAAGCAACGAGGTAGGTAATTCTGGCTGAATGATTTCCAGTCTCCCAATCACAACGACTCGCTTTTGTGAAGCCTACAAATGTATTGTCACAATCTAGGAAACACAAGTTATTAACTTATAGTCGCACCTCATTCGCATCGCTTTTAAGCCCTGGTCTTGTAGTAATACAACAGCGAGCTTCCACGAGCGGCAACAATCTACGTAGATCTGGTGAGGTGTCCTTGCCTTCTTTCATTAGGTTGCCTACGACGATATGGTGTACTAGATAACGGAAGGTGGTTACCCGTACAAACTATTCAGCCTGACGTTCACTTGGGAATATGATTACATGCATGTATCAAATTATATAAATAATACTTTTTTGAGCAAATCGATGCAACATAAGCATTTCTTCCCAATTTTTCAGGTCAGATAAAATATTCGATGTTTGTTCCTTTATATATGGATATTTTTTCTCGAATATTCGTATTATATGCGATTCGGAAATGTTCGTTTTCGAACACTTCAATTATTTTTACTTGTTTTTTGTTTTCGTTTCGGAGCATGGTAGCCGGCTCGCTAGCTTAGCGATTGTGCCTTTAAATGTGCTGTCATTTGTCTCGTGCTGCTGTAATAAAGTGGCCTTGGCAAATCTAATATATCGCCTTTCTGGAAAGCGTCTATGTCATAGCTTTCGCGTTCCTAAACTTAAGGTAAATCTATTTGGGTGTAGACTACAATCTTTAGACAACACGGTAAACATGGCCACTTAAAAAAAAAAAACCTATGCATCCAAGACCATTCATTGCGATGTTATATAACGCGTGTGTATTTCTCTGCTGTAGAGAACATTTTGGGAATTTACGTGCATGCACAAAGTAGTGGAAATGCAGAGACGTCCTGTGGCCGAGAAACAGGCAAGTGGGGAATGCATTCTGGAGAATGCCTGTGTTGCGATCTTCTTTCTCGGCGTTCGACCTTGTAGTGTAGCTTCCATTGCCGTCACCACCAACAACGACAACGACAATGATATCGAAACATTGTAATTTATGTATGCTGCACGCATTGTTGCTTCTACAGTTCGGAGGAGTTAGAAACGCAGTACCTCAACGTTTGCTCCAAATGTTGTACGGCTCTTATGTTGAGTCGACGTACTAATGAAATTTGCACACTTGTGAATATCACTGAGCACTTTCTACACTATTTCGCCGTTTCGAGTGAGGGATGTGGCAGCTGAAATTTTGACGCGAACATTATAGTACTTCTCAATTGTTATATTCTGATTTCTAAGTTGAAAATTGCGGAGGTAGAAGTTCAGTGACTATTAGGTGTAATACAATTTTGTAGCAAATTTTTGTGCTAGAAACACTACGCTAAGGACGTGCGAAAATGCACACATGCCCGCAGACCGGCTGACATGACTATTTTCTGCAAATTTCTCTTCTTCATTTACGCTTGCTGTGCTGCGGGAACGGCGTCTAATATTTGCGGGAGATCATCAGTGTTCAAAAGAAAATGATGTCGGTGGAAAGCATCGGACCGAGGAATCCAGCGAGCTGTCGCGGAATGTCGGAGTTGGTATTTGTTCATTACCCCTCAAAGCTTCCAGGGTGAGTACGGCGTTCCGCAGGACCTATAGTAATCGCCGGGAACTCTTCCCAAGGGGAATGTTATTGTGGCTTGCGCAAAAGAGCATCACAGCAGCTCTTTCTTAAAATGTATGCTGTCTTTCGTCATCTGCAAGGCTTAGTAAGAACTTCTTTAGGGCATAAAAATGAAGACACAGCAACTGACATCATTTGGTGCTACAGCAACAGAATAAAAGCTATGGAAGAGAGAAGAAATTTTTAAACTCTAGCACCGGCCGAACCATGGCCGATGGCGCAGAATGGGTTGCGTCCATTTCACTGAAAAACAACAGCTTGCAAATACCCTTTTTAAGCACTTTCTTCAGTTACGTTAGTGGGTGCAAGTAAGAGCACAGATGCGAACATGGCACATCCTCTAGAGTCTATCGAACGGGTTAAAAATATGTTTCAGAGCGTAGCTCTTAGGCGACCGTTCTTTCGGCGAGAGTCGGCATTGTACCTCGTAACCGACTGGACAAACACAGCGAAAGATGAAAGTGAACGCGGAGCACAGCGGGAGATGAACGACGACATTGGCGAAGAGAGCGCGAGGATTAAAGCAGAGGAGGGTCCAACGGAACCATGATGCCACGCAAGACGTACTTTGCGGTTACGATGGCTACGAAATGGCGCCAGACTAGCGCGCGTCGTCTATATGGAAACAAAGCACTGCATGAGCGGAGGTCTGTCTGCGGCTATGGCTGTGAATCGCGCCCACGCGTCCCCCAGGCGCCGCCTCTCACGATCTCCCGATTAGCGAGGCAGTGGAGCAACACATGGCTCCGTTTGCAACATGCCGCACGAGACAGATTGTCCGCGGCAGCGAATATATTGCGAAATGAAAACACGTATAGAGCTGTGCTCAAATTTCGCATTATGGAGTATATTATTCGTTGTCGAATTTTTTTTTATTTAACTTATTCACGTGTGTTCTAATTGTGAGATAGTTTGAAAGTTCTTTTTCGGCTTCAACGTCCCGTGATAAACCAGCATTTCTTTATCGAATCCCCAGCGCACATTGGCGGTGGGAACGAATTTTCCAAACTGGGAACTTCTTGCTTTAGGCATTACCGCTTTTATATGTGCCTTGTTAGTGATAAATGTCTCTTACGGGGTTTCTTGCGTGTCTGTGAAGCTTGGCGATTTGCAAGTGCAGTTGATGAATTTTTTTTAGTAGTTGTCGACACGAAGGGGCTGCAATGCAAGCGTTATACCCTCGCCGTAACAATCACTGAACAGAATAGACTGCTTATCAATTTGGTACAGTTTCATTTATGCAAACTGCGTATAGTTAAATATAGAATGAGAGTAGGACCTGCGCTTTTAGCCGCCGGTTTTCGTACGTTCATCTTGTAATCACACAGTGCAAACTATTAGACTTCAAGCGCCTGCGCATATGTGAAATTTGCTCGTAGAGTTCCGTGCGAACCTCTGAGCTAAGGCTAAATTTTAAGGCCCTGTCTGCGGCCATGTCTCCTCTTTTTGCTACCGAAGCGAGGCAACAAAAGTATCAAAGAATTGGGCTCCTAATCTACGCAGCCATCACAAATTAATGGATGCAGAGTGTGCAGAACGCTCGTCGGTCTGCTCATTTACTCACCGCCCAGGTAACTGTTTCTGACCCAATTTTTCAGGTCCTCTTTAGACCTCCCAAAATCCCAGTGGTACTTTGAGTTTTTCGTGTGTTCTTATAAAGGACTCATTTGTTACGAGCCTGAAGAATCTGTTTTCATAAGTACCGTGGATGATATGCGCAGAAAACAGCATGCACGTATGTAGAAAAACGTATCCGTACCACCTAGTAAACTTCCTTGTTAACCGGAACGCCGAGACAAAGGTGAAACGTGGTCTGGCGGCTTGGCACGTTCAAATTGTGCCTCAGCGTGTCACCGTCGTTTATTGGTAATGAGAACAAATGTCAAGGACGCTGTTCGCCGCCCACGATGTCACAAGCACCTGCGAGGAACCACCGTCTGTCTCACTTTTGTCGGAAGCTGGCGACAGTAAATATTAACCAACTGACCCAGCTAGTTCAAAATTGGATGCGGGTTGTTTCGTTACAAACTATTTTCATTTTTAGGTTTAAACGTCTTAAATACTTAAACCAAAGGAGCAGGCTATGCTCCATATAGCGCATAAGGGACAGATACGGCCCCTCTTCACGATATGGCTAGCCTGCCTGTCTTTTTGTCCATTCCTGCTTCCCACGCATAGGAATTGATATGCTGCGGGAGTCCCTACAGGACATAAGGAATCTGCGAAATTCTGCAAGTTCGCTTCTCCACACTTCTACGTGGACCACACATGATGGCGCACATTGCCTTAGGAGTGTAAATAAAACAGTGGCGCACACGCTGATGCCGTTGTCCTCCTTGTATCATCGCTGTTCGGAAACGTATATTGTGGGTGTGATGGAGCCATGAGCTAGAGGCCAGTCATTTTGTGCAGGGAAACCTAACGGTGTGGGAAAACGCCTGCTTCTAGTTTTTGGCACGTCTTTTTTTCACAGACCATTCACAACTGACCACTGTTTCTATTTCGCAAATATGCATTCTCTGCATGGCATATTTGCCTACTAATGACGGCACCGGTCATGGTTGAAGTGAAGACAAAGTGTATGATTCAAATGAAGGCAGCACATATTGGAGCCTATTATGTAAGTAGGCCAGTACGGGTGCCCAGCCACGGCGGATTACGTTTCAACGAAATGGGCGACTCGTTAGCGAGCATTACCTAATGAACCAATAATTTCTATTCTGCCAATATCGGCGTGCAATGGAGCGATAGGGTACATCAAAGTTTAAATATGTAGATAATTTATTGAACCATCAATAATTTTTTTTACAGAATTTGGGCATCTGATATTTAGCTGGAAGAATCACTAGTGCTCATCAAGAGAAATTAAGGTTATGATTATAACGTTCCGAGGCCATATTCTCCCACTGTCTTTATTTCCAGAGGTCTGGTTGGTGAGATCACTGTGTTCAGAATAGCCCAGGAAATGGAATTTATCGGTCATCATTTTATAATCTTTTGCCGATTTATAATACAAAAAACGTATTTCTTGCAGTGCCGCTCTCTAAAGTTTGTTTGCATTTAACTATTAGATTATAACTCTCTATGGAGCCTTAGTACTATGTTTTAGTCAGAGAAACTTGTTTGACTAGATGAGCTATTTCATTTAACCAACGAAACGTATATCATGCTGATTCCAACATTTTTATAATCTTGCTTTTATATTTTTTTCTGAATTCATTTTATACCAAGTTGTTTAATGAATCTACTTTCTCCTTTCTTTTAAATTTAACATTCAATTCATCTAGTCTCACTCCTAGATTGCAGGATACCCTCCTATTAACAGTTTTACCTTTTCAACTGCTTGTACAATCCTCCGATTCTAGGCCCTTCTACCATTGTAGGTACGTGCCATACTTTAAAGGCGTAACAATAACAACATGCTGGGGCTTGACTATCTTGTGTAGTTTCATCACGACATCCAAATGTCTACACTCCTCGTCAAAAGAAAAGTAAACTCTCCTGACTGCGCCTACACTACGTCGCCCAAGCGCCTTAAGATAAATCTAGCTTTACACTTATGAAAGGAAGAGTAAGCGTCATCGCACTAATCTCTAGTTTATTAGTTAATTTATTGGAGCTCTTGCATTTCAACTCTGTCTCTGCGTGGAAAATCACCAATTGAAATGCTAGTATTGTCCGGGAAGTCGCACGCTATGATACTTGCGCTTGAATGAACTCCTGAGCGCTGAAATACTTTACTTCTTTACTTCTTTACTGCAATACTTAAATACTCTATTATTTCATATGTTTGAAGCATGAAACATAAAATACAGTGCAAGTGATTTCCTTGTGCTGATACTTTAGAAATATGGCTAGACAAGAAAAGTGGGCTGTTAGGAAAGAACGAATATGTCGGTATAAGCTCGCGAAGTTATAGAATTACTAGCTGAAGCGGAAATTGTGGAGCTTTGATCGCTCAACAATTCTCAACTAATAGTACCAGAAATATGTACGCCAATGCGCGCATCCGTATCATAATCTAATCAAATAATAGATCTTATTCATATACTAATGAACATTGGTATACATATTTGCTCGGAGCTGTATAGAGTTTTTGGACTATCACCTGTTCTTTATGACAAAACGCATTCTGTACTCGTCGACATGTTACGTCTACGGCAAAAACATTCTGGGTATTTGATACCGTAGAAAGGCCTGTAATACCTGCCAGCGAGTGTTCTGAGATCTCATATTTTTGAACAGATATAGTATTTTTTTAAAAGTAAATATAATAGTTAGTGGTCAAGACCTGGAGCTATGTGAACTTGTATAATTGGAAACTTCAGCATCGCATTTCGCCTGAACAGACGTTGATAGTGCTGCAAGTGTCACTGTGCTGTGCCATGACAGTATTCGGTGACAGTGACAGATTGTGATTGTGTGTCTATGCTTCTTTCTTTCCTTATCTCTACTTTGTTACCACTTTACCTCCCCCTCCCCTCTCTCCCCAGCGTAGGGTAGCAAACGGGATCTTTTTCTCTGGTTAACCTCCCTGCCTTTCCCGTTTCCTCTCGCTCTCTTTTTTTTCAGCTTCGCATTTGAATTCTATATGCCACACCATGCGCATATTACAATATTGCAGAACTACTAGAATTTGCTGCTCACTGCGAAAGAAATCTGCTAAAACAACAATGTTTCCTTCGAATACTAAAACTTGCGCGCAGGATTGGTCTGAGGTTGGTGCTTTATGGCGTTTATATTGCAAGTTAGCCTCTAATACGGAACGACAATTGCCTGAATAAAACGAAGGATCTTTAACTTACGATTTTCCACCAAGCAATCGCCATGGCTCTCATAGAAAACTAAAATGCCTAAATTTCTTCAGTAGATCGCTAACAGAGTTCTGCGCCAAGAGCGCAAGATAACGAGAAAGATTAACCAGGTTGCTCCTCGTTTGCTGTCCTACACTGAAGGTGGGGGAAGTGGCAAGAAAACGACTTTGTTATGACGTGGTACGCGCGCACTAACCACAGCGATCACCGTTCAGTTAAAGCAGTTCACACAGGTCAGTGTTCAGTGTTCAGCGAAGCAGTGTTCTAATGCTTTTCTCTGCGGGTAATTACTGCGTACACGGTACCGATATGTTTTCTCCAGTGAAGACGCTGAAGCAAGGGTACTAAAGTGCCAGTTTATGGCCATTACTATGCATAGTAACACGTGCCCTCGCCAGGCATGGCTACAGTCATTTAAGGTGGCCAGTACACAAGCCGTTGTTAAAGCTGCCGTGAGGATGAGACAGCTATTGTGACATTAACTAGCTATTCGTAACATCATGCGTTCTCTACACATAATATCATGCTCAGCACGAGCCACGACGCGCGAGTGCGTGGCACAGTCCTCGCGCGTTGTAGCTCATGGAGTGAGAGTACAGTTCAATATTTCCGACAATAAATTAATCCCCACATTCCACAGCCGGAAAAAAACATAGTTTAGGCTGACGCATCTGCAAAAGTTTGAGAACGTGGCAAGTATATGCGGAAATTGAAAACTTTTTATGGAAGGCTTCCTTAAGGAGCAGAGTATTTCTATCTCGCCTTGTGACGTGTCTGTCCACAAAGTTTGATCCTCATTCTTATTGCAAGCATGAAAAGGCGCTGCTACGTAGGTACACCAGTGGAATCGAATTAGGTAGATTGTCGGCAAACATTTTAACTGAAAAATAAAGCCAAAGAAACTTTAGACAAACCTACTTTACAGATGCAGCGGAGCAGACGGATTTCTCATTAGGCCGGTGGAAAAAAATAATTATTAACGCAGGAATTATTTTTATTTATATTATGACATGTATTTAAGGAGTGGTCGGTGCCTATGTGTGGCGCTGGCTACTCCTCTTCGCTTACGTTATAGCTATCGCCGGAAAGTTGCCAACTATCACCGAAGTTGACAAATAAACACGTGAACGAACATTCATGTACGAAGTCTCAGTACTACAATATAAATAAACGTTGGCGCAACAGAAGAGCTCCCATGGCATAAATACTCACAAAAACGAGGTGTTCACACGCTACATATGAGTTCACGCAGCATAAATGTTCCCAAAATTATGAAAAACATGAAAGTCACACTCTGAATGCAACAAATGCAAATGCTACATGGCGACGAAGACACAATGAACATGTATTTAAGGGTGCCTGTTAATAATAACAATGCGAGCAATAACTACTGTATGACTTAGTATTTTTGTGATATTTTGGATTCCTCCAAAAGTTGCACTAAGGCGCGCAGCGATAGTTTGAAGTTTTTCTGTTGGCCATGGACCTAAAATTTTTCCTACGGATAGTGGCTGTCTATCCGAGCCATGTAGTTTTTTTCGAAAGGGTCGTGCGGGGAGCATTGTGAATTTTACCATGTAGAAGAAGGTGTTGTATGTTTTCTTCAGCCTCTTCACATGAGCATGCAGCACTGTTAGTTTTTCTTATCCAATACAGGAAGCTTTTAGTACAGGCAGTGCCTAGTCGAAGCGTATGAACTGTTGTTTCAACAGATCGACTAATTTTAAACGGAATATTGAATTCTACTCCAGGATCTATACTATACAATTGAGAGTTATGCGCATCATTTATGAACCAAGTTTTCTTGGATAATCTACCGCATTGTTTGTTCAGTAGATATCGCGCATGCTTACTGCTCTGATAATGGCACGTTCGAATTATTCATTGAGTAAAACGGTGAAAGATGGGCGGTGTCATTTATTTCGCTATATCCCAAGCACCGAATGGAAGGAATAGAGTGGGATGATGTAAGAAAAAGAATATTTTGTGGCAGCCTTTCTTAGAAGCAATAAGCTTAATGTACGTGAATCATATCCGAAAAACTAAATATTTGCACCTTGGCACTACGCTACTTCGAAAATATGATGATCCGAATTCTTTCTATTTCTGCTTCAGGATTCACCGCTATAATTAAAGCAGCTCTCTCTAGTATAGCCCTTGAAACTCTATACTTAATGTAAAAGAAAAGTCCCGAGATGGATGTTTCTTTGTGCGCAAGCAATTTGCAATTCTTACACTGCGCATAATTCTCACAGTGTCAAGGCGAAATAGCAAAGTCTAAGGCATATAGGTAAAATAACTAGCGTATTTTTATCAGATGTAGCCCGCAATTTTCTTTCCAATAAAATAATATAGGAAAGCCCGGGTCGGGGAAATTCGGTATCCGCATCCATTTGGGCCTGTCGGTAAAAAAATGGTAAAATATTAATAATAGCACAAGTATGTAGCAAGAAAGAAACACAACGAAAGACAGTGCGCTCCGTCAGACACATAGAACTCTGTGTTTTGTTGTCTATTTTCTTTCCACGTACTCGCTCTATTAAAAATACTTCATCTCGGTATAAGAGAAAGCTGTTTACTAGCCACAACAGCAAGATACTGTCTGACAAAGAAAACCTGATACTGTGAGGGGAAAAAATGTGTTTGCACATTTGCCAGGAGACAAATAAAAGTGGAAATATCCGTAACGACGGATATTTACAGGAAAACGTGAAAGAGGTCCCAAAGATTCGAGGCGTTGCTCGAAACAAATTGAGATGCCTGAATAGTTCATCATACTTTTGACATGTCACTTCACTTTGTCTGGTAGTGGCCTGTATCGTCGTAGTATCGCCGTGTATCGTAGTCGAGCTAGTAACGCTAGCGTTCCGAAAGTGCAGCATGTCGAACACGCTAGGCGAAAAAAATTTGCTATAAATCCAGTGATGTCGACGAAGATGTATACGACGAGTGAACGCACACAGGCTTCTGAGGAGCGCTGAAACTGTAATAGAATACGTATACTTTTCCCAAATGAAGATGCCTTTTGTCGTTCGGCTTGCATTTTAAATGAGTTCCTTTGCTTTTCTGACCATCCGCATTTTATAGGTTGGCCTAAAATTGTGGTGCGGACAAGGTATGAGTAAAAAACGGTATGCGCAAACATCTCGCGGATTTAAGGCTTAATGTCTAAGGGCAGCTATATTTTCCGCTGGGTGCGGCTTCCAGCCAGAGCTATGGGAGCAGGAGGCTGTTCGCGACTGATATGCTGCGCTGCTCATTCATCTCTCACAACCTCCTGCTCTTGACAGCTAATTTCACGAGGAGCCCGTAGTACCCCTGGATCTTATTCATCTTGAGTCAAGCATTCAGGTTCATTCGGAGAAGGACTCAAGATTTTACTAAATATTTTAAAACGTTCTTTATCCAGAATTCCCGCTACATTCAGCTGCCCTGATGAACAAGTTACTTTCTGGCACTGGGCTTACCTTACAGGTGCATGCCACCAATATTTCTTTTCTTTTTCTTCACCGTCTCAGTCACGCAATCGCCTTCCCCATCGAGTTCTGAACTGTTCTTCAAAACACTCCGAAGCAAAGGCGAAGTGAAGTGAGCGTACGTTGTTTCTAGCCTTGCTGCGATAGTCTGCATCGTAGACGTGGCCTAATTGCGCTTTTAGGACAGTAACCCGTCTGAGGTGATGACAGAGGGCACGCCATCTCTGGCGTCAAGCCCATCTAGTCGCATACCGGCTTCCTATTAAACTTTCACGATCGGCACGTCCTTATATATACATTTCGAACCTCCTGCTTCTCCAGCAATGAGGCCATGGACTCTTACAGTGATTTCACCATTGTGAAAGGCAAATCACTGAAAAGAAGACACCGCAGGCTACTAAGACCTGTTCGAACAGGTCTTCAAAGGATAATAGTAATAATAATAATAATAATAATAATAATAATAATAGTCACCAGGCTGTTTTATGTCCACTCAGGACGAAGGCTTCTCCCTGCGATCTCCAAGTTACCCCTGTCTTACGCCAACCGATTCCAACTAGCTGCCGTCCTTGACTGCGTTTCCCTTCTTCTAGTATCCATTCTGTAACCCTAATGGTCCAACGGTTATCTATCCGGCGCATTACATGACCTGCCCCGCTCCATTTTGTTTCTCTTGATGTCAGTTAGAATATCGTCTATACCCGTTTGCTCTCTGATCCAAACCGCTCTCTTTCTGTCTCTAAACGTTACGCCTAGCAATCTTCGTTCAATCGCTCTTTGCGTGGTCCTTAACTTGTTCTCAAGCTTCTTTGTCAGTCTCCCCATATGTCAGCACTGGTAAAATGCACTGATTGTACACCTTCCTTTTCAATGATAATGGCGAGCTTCCAGTCAGAAGCTGCCAATTGCTGTGTTATGCGATAAAACCCATTTTTATTCTCCTGTGAATTTCTTTCTTATGATTAGGGTTCCCTGTGACTAATTGACCTAGGTAAACGTACTTCTTCACAGACTCTAGAGGCTGACTGGCGATCCTGAACTCTTGTTCCTTTGCACGGCTATTCATCATTATCTTCTGCATATTAATCTTCAACCCCACTCTTACACTCTCTCTGTTAAGGTCGCAATCATTTGTTGTAACTCGTCTGCATTGTTGCTGGATAGAACAATGTCATCGGCACACCGAAGATCGCTGATGTATTCGCCGTCGATTCTCATTCCTAAGCCTTCCTAGTCTAATAAGTTTAACACTTCTTCCAAGCACGCAGTGAATAGCATTGGAGAGATTGTGCCTCCCTGTCTAATCCCTTTGTTTATAGGTATCTTCCTGCTTTTTTCCCTTTAACTTACACGATTGCTTACGTACATCTCGGCACCTAAAATAATTTGAATTCTACATACGTGCACATTCCTTGGAACATTGGCCTGTGAGCGGATGTACGAAGGCCGGTAAATACCACAAAGAATGTACTAACAGTTGTAGTAGCGACACAACTACCCTAGCAAACCTCAAAACCGTGCAAACTCAGGCATGCGGAAGTCCGCTCGTCTATTGTGCAAGCTAATTGGACTAGGGCCAGAGTAGTCTCTGACACCGTCATAGACATCAGCGACAAAAAGACGTCTTCAACAGACAAGATTGTTGATTTATACCGCTTCGACCGCTCTACAAGGGTTAAGCTGCTTTTCGAGGGAGATGCCTGCTTACTTGAAGGTGTGCTATCTGAGACAACCGGCGCGCTATTAGTGTCCCCACCACTGCAGTACCGAAAGTATCAAAAGTTTGGTCAGGTTGTCTGCACTGGCCAGACGACACGCCTCCGCTGCGAAAGCAGCCATGAGCAATCTTTATGTACCGAAAAGGCAACAAAACACTCGAAGTGTGATGGTTTCTATGAGGCAACCATAAAGAATATTCCAAGATCAAAAAAATTCACCAATGATTATGATATACCATAATTCAATATTTCATCGTAGTTATATAGGTTTTTCATTCGCCGATATATTGGCTGGCGCGGATAATCTGTCTGGTGCGGTACGTTGCAAACGAAGCGAAAAGTGGTGCGACCGCCTCGCTAATCGCGAAAGGCAGCGTATATAGGTGGCGAGTGGGTGCGATTCACAGTAGCCGCCGCACACAGACCTACGCGCATGCAGCCCCTTGTTTCCGGATAAGATATCGATGGCGTCATCGGTGAACAGACAACGCGCGCTACTCTGGCGCCATCTCGTGACCATCGTCACCCCAAAGCCCGTCTTGCGGAGCACTACGCCTTCCTAATGCCTTCGCCATACCCTCCTCCTCCGTTTTCCTCCTTGCGCTTTCTTCGCTGTCGCCGTCTTTCATCGGCGCTCCGCGTTCGCTTGGTTGCGAGGACGCCGAGGGACAATACCGGCGCCGACGCTCGCCGCTGGAGCAGCCACCTAAGAGGAGATCACGACAGTGTAACACATGAACACGAGCAGTTCCTAGCTCGATGAGGCGGCAGTGTCAACTCGTAAGCAGAAGAAAGGATTACGTCATCAGCGAACTCAAGATCAGAACCAGAGATTCTGGGCTCCAGCAAAAAACAATAATAGTAATTGTCCAATACGACATCCGGTGAACGTCCAGAGGCAATGCGTAAATTCAACAGTTAAGCCCTGGAAACGAATACATCGTCGCGCTTACCACAGCCGTCCCCCCGAATATCAAAGACAAAAGTGCTTCAAGACGACTGAACTGGACTTGGTCATCATGCCATAATTCATCATCATAGTCATCATCAATAATTTGCCACAGAATGCATCTTGGTCATCAAGATGTATTCTGTGGCAAATTATTGAAGCCCTGAAGCAGCTGGTGTCACTCAAGTACGCCTGTGGCAGGAACAGCTGTGGAAATATGCCTTGCCATAGATTGTCTCGTGGCTGCGCTCCATTAGCCTTAGCCCTTCTTCGCCAAAGTGGATACGTCATGCAGCATTCACGTGGGTGTCGTACAAAAATTGTAGAAACTGTGCTGCAGCCCCCATCATCACCTTATTCATACCACCTTCATCTTCCTCCCTGTCCCTGACGTACCCACAAACCTCTTCTTCAACGTAGTGTAGTAGGCGAGAGACACATCAGTCAAGCCGAGCTCTCCGCCATTCTCCAATAAAAGTTTCTCTCTCTCTTCGCACACACACCCGACGACTTTGTAAACTAATATTGTACAAAGTGGCCTGCATTTTTATGTGTTCGTTTTTCTAATGGCGTTTTGAGTGCTACTGGCTTTATGGATGGATGCTCGTTGTGTGAAAGCGCGCGATAGTTGTACTAGAGGCTCTCTACAGGTCATTAGTGCCTCATCTCTACTAACCGTCGCTGGAACCCTTGTGACAATTTTAAATATGCGAGCCGCGTCACTGGATCCACTGGTTGTGAAAGATGCTGGGTCACTTATTGAGACATCCACCAAGTGAAACAAATTGTGAATCATGTATAAAACAGTTTGAGATGTCGTACATGTAAACAGCGGTCTCCGTGCAGAATATTACGTTTGAACTTCAAGTGAACACATCACCAAAACATCACGAAGACGGTTTTTGTTAACGACATTGCTGATACCAATGCCGTCGTTACCATTCGGCAAAATTTACGCAAGAAGCCAGAATGTCACGGACACCTCCGACGTCAGTCGGGCATTGTATTAGGACTGGTGTAATATAAAATTGTTTTCGCTGAATGCTATTTGTTTCTTACCGTCCGCCATTCATGGCCGGCGGGTCGGTGTGATAGCCCGATCGCGCCAGTGACGAAGCGCGAAAAGCAATGGAATTAGAATATAATTGTTATAGGACCGCTTCCTAGATCTCGCCTCAGGAGCATCAGCCCTACGCTTTTATAAGTAAATAACTAATAACGATACTTATCCGGTACTTTCTTTCCACCCATATCAACTGACAATATGATTCGTTTGTGGCTCCTAAAATTGTATAATTTATGCTGTTGCACACCACATTTTTTATCAATGCAGCCAGCTTCATGCGTGAAACGAAAAATAAGTACATACGCCAGATAGCGGGAACCAGTGACACTCGTAAAGCACGCACAGTTGTACCTGAATTAATCTTCCATTTTTCTAACAGGAATTGAGTGCTGGTATCTGGAGCATCCTTAATTTCACCTGTTTGAGTGCATGCAGTGCTTTTCTTTAACGTCCTTAGTTATTTTCCTGCGGTCTTTTTTTTAGGGGGCGCGTTCAGCTTCTTATGTATTTGGGTATGTCTCTTCAGCAAATATCCAGTTGAAAGGCAATGCCTGTGTTAGGCGCTCTTTGCTCTTCTGTGCCCATCTTTTGTGCTGCTTTAAAATGAACATATTGTGACGTGCATAGTTAATCATTCTTGCATAATTGACGTGTCGTTGAAGGTTCGAGTTAGGGTTATTTATTTTAGGGTTGTAAATGGTCTTGTATAAAAAATGAGTGGTTCTGTCAGAGCTTTTCCTGGAATTGTATATACCTACGATACTTCTGACACTGACTAGTACTACACTTAGCCTTCTTTGTACCTACATCTATTTGCACTGCGCTTCATCAAGATATATCATGTTGTCGGGCAGTACCGCTGTCCGTGGCTCAGAGAACGATGCTTAGCAAGTGCGAGCGCTCGCCTATGCGAAGCTACCGAATTACGTGCTCTGCGCAGTAGATTGCGCTGAACACAGATGCATAGCTGTGTTGGGCTGCTCAGCAGGAGGTCGCGGGATCGAATCCCGGCCACGGCGGCCGCATTTCGATGGGGGCGAAATGCGAAAACACCCGTGTACTTAGATTTACGTGCACGTTAAAGAACCCCAGGTGGTCGAAATTTCCGGAGTCCTCCACTACGGCGTGCCTCATAATCAGAAAGTGGTTTTGGCACGTAAAACCCCATAATTTAATTTTTTTTAACAGATGCGTAGCTGAATGCTTTGAAATGCAGATGTATTTGTGCAGACAATCTACTGCAGTGGTTTGATACAGACGATTACTCTCTCATACGCTCTTGCCGTTCGTTTTGGAAGATCTCCCGGCCATATCCTCCTAGAATATGCTTTAGCGCCTTGCAAATAAGGCATTGCCGCAATGACCCGGGGGTGCTCTCTGAAAGAATGACGCGTTCGGTTTTACGTCCAGTAATGAAAGCTACTACCGGTGCAAAGCTCCGCAAGCAACGCAAGTGGCGTGTTTGGGAAGTTTTTTTGTAAGTGGAGATGGTGTTTGTGTGTGCGTGCGTGCGTGCATGCGCGTGTGCGTGCGTGCGTGTGCGTGCGTGTGCGTGCGTGCGTGCGTGCGTGCGTGTGCGTGTGCGTGCGTGTGTGTGTGTGTGTGTGTGTGTGTGTGTGTGTGTGTGTGTGTGTGTGTGTGTGTGTGTGTGTGTGTGTGTTTGTGTGCGTGCGTGTGCGCGTGTGCGTGTGTGTGTGTGTGTGTGTGCACGCACGCACGCACGCACACAGGCACATGTTATCTTTTCTCTACTTGCGTAGAGAAAAGATAATATGAAACGCTTTGTGTAGCAGGCTGTAGTGATAACCAGGCCTCAACCAAGCTTTACACTTACGTGCCAAGTACGATAGCTGGCGTCGTCTGCAAATATGATCTGCAAGTGGCAGCTAGTCACGTTTTCTTGAGCTGGCCGCCAGCGAAGATCTGCCTTCGCGTTGTTGCTGAGCAGCAGCGCTAGTGCTCTGTTGGCTATGTGAACCTTCTGTCAGAGCTCGCAACGGTTTCATTGGAGGAAGAGGGTGTTGTATTTTGTCTACTTTGGACCTATGGGTGGACCTTGCCTTGCAGAGACGTGATGGCAATGTCTGCGCCCGATAGTCGGCATTTAGAAGGTGGAGGTAAACATGCATAGGGATAAGGTGTTAACCGCAGCATACAGAGGTAGAAAGCTGCCACTGACCATCACTCCGTATTCTATCACACTAGTTACTTCATTACCCTTATGCCTGACAAAATCACCTCTGTATACAGCTGATATACATCGAGAGATGTATCAAGAAATTGGATATGTCGTAGAGTTAGTTAACACAACGGCGCACACCTTGCTACAGCATAATAATTTCACCAAACGTTTGTCACAAGTTATGAAGTCAGCCAGTGTTTTAAGCGCGAGATTAATTCTCTCAGTAATCAACAGATTTATAAGAATAACTGTATTCCAAGGCGTCTTGACTTAGCTGCCACCGACGCACTATTAAGCAAGCCGCTAATTTCACCTCGAATTGAATTTGCGCACTTGTGCTGACTCATATATTAGACGTAGCGTTATGCTAGCATTAGCATTGCGCTTAGCATTAGCGCTCAGACAAGTCGTCGGCTGACTCACTGAAGCTGAGGAATGGTTAATATTCTCGTCAGCTGGAAAGTGTTGCAACGTTGTACACACAGCGCCATTCCACCTCGGGTAACGTCAGCTTCTGTAATTTCCGCTTGATCTTTGAAAAGCTGCGGTTGTTTTCCATGACATTTTTGTGTGCGGCACTTTATCGAGTGTTGCTGAGATAACAAATACAATCGATCTCGCGTTACTCTTCGCTGACTGCTGTTCTTTCTTTCTTCTTTTTTTCACTTGATCATACGTTTCGGCAAGTAGATGCCGCCTCTCTTAGACTCCAACTTCTTCTCACAAAATGGAACATAAACAAAATATATGTTCAGTACCCCTATGAATGAAATTTGGCTCACTGCATCATGCGGCTACAGCTCTGTATTTCTTTTTCTGGAAGCAAGTGTACTATTATGTTAACAAGAGCTTCTGAACCACTCTCCTTTCAACGTCTGTACCAAGAAATATCGCACATAATCACAAGTATAGAGAACTTGCAAGGCTGTTAAGATTTGGGCGGAAACACTGCCCGACAGCGCGGTATGCTTAACAATAAATTTAGTTTTGCAATAGCATTAAGCTACTGCGAGACAACAGTAGATGTGGCCGTAGCCATAGTTCTTTTTTAGAGGAATGTAATTCATGCTTCAGTTGGGAAGTAAATAAGTTTATCATCATTCACATTGATATCCTCATTCTACTGTGACTGAAAATAAACATGTCCTCAAAATGAAAGAACTGATAAAATTAGATTAACCTGAACTGCCCAGTCTGTTCGTATGCTTTATTATTTAAGCACGGCCGTACATAAAGCAACAGACAACAAAGCACGAGTTTAAACCATTAAGTACCAAAGTGCAGTATTGAGTGCAAGGTGCAGCTTCCTGACGTACCAGTAAGACTACACCGCCTGGGTTATCACGATATGAACACAGCATGCTGTGACGTTTGTGGTTTTGCGTCGCCTCAAACTCCTATGCCTTCCTCATTAGAATTACCCACAGGCCTGCATGCGACACATGCAGCTGTGACGAAGACATTCATTAACCTCCTTTATTTCTTCCAGCACGAGAGCGCCGAGAAGTGAGGCATGGAATTCTTGGTGAACTGAACAATCATCCGCTATCAGAACAAAAAAATGCTAGTCTATTACTCTCAAAGGAACTCCGAGGAGGGATATACACCTGTATATGCGTTGTTGAATCTCCACGGACCTACATAGTAGACTTTGAGAACACTGCCTTCTACTCTTGCTACCGTTCCCCTATGTACGTGGTCTATGCAATCTCTTCTCCTCTCTCTTTTTGTTTATAGCACCCTACCCATACCCCTGTGCAGAATAGCCAGCCACACTGGCCTTTCTTTAACCTCCTTTTAATTTTGTAAAGCCTCTCTCTGTTTGCTTTTTTTTTATTTCTTTTGTGATGTTTTACAGAGGTGACAATGCTCTTTCAACTATAGCTGGCACGGATATTGTCGAACGTTAATTCTTTCCTTACGTTAAAGGCCGATAGACCAAAGCAGGTTTCTTGCAAATAGCAAAAAAAAAAAAAAAAAAAAAAAAACATCCAGCTTCCACTCACGCCCAACGCATTACTCTACGTACCGTGCCAAACCGACTGGATTCCAGAACAGTATGTAAGGAGCACATCGTGGAACACAGCAGGATCCACCGCTGGCGCAAAAATAAAAGCTGTTCATGCATTTCTCTGATATTTATTGCGTCCCTGCCTGAGCGACCGCTTATAGTTCTGCACATTTCCTTTCCTGCATGCAGTGCTCGCTCCTCCCCTTTTTGTCTTTTTCCACTCAATTATTCCTAACCATCAGTGTACTCTAGTGAACTGTATGCTAGTATGATCGTTTTTCTAGCTTTCCTCTTTCTGGTCCTTTCTCTCTCAATGCACAACACACCAGCTAGACAACCGCTCACTGATACAAAGCAATTTTTTTTGACACAGGCCCAAACAGACATGAGCTCGAGACGCGTTAAATGCGCTCCTGCGTTGCCGACAAGATGTCAGAGTGTGCAAGAAGTTGTGACTATGCGACGCATGTGCAATGTGTGACATTGTATGTATCATGCGGGCATTGACAATGTGTATGACCATGTGGCTTCTCTACAGACTGTGTGACAGCGCTCACACAGACAGCTCTTTAACGATCACTCTTCCTTTCTTTTTCTCTCATATTTCGTACCCCTCTTTTTCTTTTCCCTGAAAATGGCAGCTGACTGGAGATACCTTTTTTGTTAACCACATTGTTTCGCGTTTACTGTTATCTCTCTTCTCCGCCACCCAGAAAGTCGCCATGATTGCGAGGCGTTTTGTTATCCAGGACGCCTTGGAGTACGATCGTGCGTCCACGTCAAGAGCAGATTACAACTTGCACATTGGATGAAAATACGATACGCCGAGCTAGAGCAGTAATATTTCCAGGAATTCTAATATCGAAAACGGGCTTTCATGCGTAAGACTCAACATTCTTCCTCGTCGAGCGCACAGGACTGCCTACTCAGGAGTGACGTGGCCTTTCGCTTAAAAAAAGGCTTAGAAAACCAATCGCACACCGTGCGCTAGTGTCACGCCCTTAGGCAAACTCAAACGGGTCAGAAAGTTGCTTCCGGTTTTTCGCATTGCTTCTCTTTGAACAGTATGGCTACCTTTCTTTAAAGCACCATAAGGCGATCGATATGGTAGAAAGTATAGGTCGAAGGGTGCCTGTCAAGGTTTTCAACGTAGACGTTGACGAGCAGTTTCTCCTGAAATATCTCCTAAATTCATTGGATCATCCTACCAGGCACAATAGGTTGAAACTCATATTAAAAAATCAAAATTATTTTATTTTTTTCTTGCTGCGTCACGGAAACATTGTTGAAATATTTGTAATGAAGAAGTACATAGCCACCTACTGCATCTTGTGTATTTTGAGTTGTACGTCAAACGGACAGTTTTTATCAGCATTCTTCCAAGAAGATCTTTTTGACTACTTTAATTTGTCCGCGAGTGCCTGGTCTTTGTAAGTGGCAGAGTTACGACGTATCAGATCACTCCTTCGGCGTGAAAAAGATCGCTGCATGCTCTAAACATGTACGTATATGAAAATACGACAGAAACATATTGCTACCTTTAGTTCAAGTAGGGACGTTAGAACTGTGGTATCAGAGAAAAGAAAGCCAGTCTAACTAGGAAATATAGGAAGTCCTCAATATAATTTATTCCAGGGCAATATCTGGTATAAAACAGAAAACTGCGGAATGTGTAAATGATGCTCGTGTAATGCATTAATTATGACAGCATTATTTTAATGGCAAGGTGTGATTATTGACAGGGATCTTTCATGGAGCCCCCACTGCATCTACCTTAAGCGGAGACTAATTTCGATTGTACATATACTGAGGTTCCTGTGCGGAAAAACCTGGGGCACGTCGGTACGGTCCATGTAGCAGCTGTACAGAGCACTGATCTGGGCTTTTTACGTTACAGCTTGCCGGTTTTGGCGAACACATGTAAAACAAACATTCGTACCCTCGAAAGTCTGCAAGGCCAGGCTCTACGGACATGTCTTGGACTACCACATTGCGCTTCAACTCACGGAACAATCATGATTGCTAGAGACTACTTGGTTCTAACATATATAATGATTGACAGCCTTAGAGCACACATTCGACATCTGTGTCACGTACCCAGTCATTATATTGCTACTTTGTAAGCACAAAAAGACCTTAAACCACATTTTCTAAACTTGTTGCGACACATAAAGGCTACCTTCCGTCGGGCTTTGCACCAGCAGCAAGACTACTGTTACCCCTGTGGTTCATGTGACAACCACAAGTACGCCTCACGATTCCGGGAATAACGAAGAAGACCCGTCATTCAACAGTGGCTTTACGCCAGTTAACACTGTCATTACTGAGCGAGGCATATGAACAAAGAACGCACATTTACACCGATGGATCTGTCTCAGCCACCAGCGCCACAGGTGCTGTTATCATCCCGGCCTTACAAATTACAATTACTTTCAAAGTGTCCCATATAACGACCTCTACGGCAACTGAACTTGCCGCTATACGTGCCGCTATTAATTACATCGCACAAGCCAAACCTCGAAAGTGGGTCGTTTTTTGATACTCCAAGGCAGCCCTTCAGAGTCTGCAGTCAGCCTTACGACGCAAGACCCATGACCAACTGGTTTTTGAGACCAGAGAGGTTCTCCATCAAGCCCTCATAAACGGACATGTTATAATCTTCCAATGAATTCCGCGGCGCTGTGGCGTGGTCGGAAATGACCTTGCTGGCAATGGCGCCCGGTCGGCCCATAAAGAAACCCTGACGCTTATCCCTACCCTTATCAAGGACAGATGCTGCGAGGGGTCTTCGTTTACTTGCTCAAGCCAAGACTGAAGCTTTGTGGAAAACCCCAATTTTGTCCAACTGCCGTCTTCACCGGTTGGATCCTACATTGAAGCTGCAGATTTCATCGAACTTCTCCCGCCGTGATGCAACTTTACTGTGCCGCCTCTGTTTAGGAGCGGCTTTTAGGAAATCCTACTCATTCCTTATTGGAATGTCCGACACATGGATCTGTGACTCGTGCAACTGTGAAGAGACGATTGAGCACGTGTTGTGTTTTTGTGATCTATATGAAAATAAATGCGACGTTCTTCAGAGGGTGTTAAACCGATTAGATAACAGACCGATTAGATTCTCGGACCGTGACCCCATGCGTCACAGGCTTACAAAGCGACGTGGGCACTGCTACATTTCATAAAAGTGACTGGCCTCAGTGTCCGATTATAGGCGGGAAGTTATGGACATCCCCATTTACTCACACCGATAGTGCCTTCTTCCCTCCCTCTGCTTTCTTTTCTTACCTTAACCTCCTTCTCCTGTGTAGGGTAGCAAACCGGACTTGTGTCTGGTTGACCACCCTACCTTTCCCTCCTTCCTTTTCATCATGCTCACTACAACCTGGAGTCTTTCAAAATCCAGATGATAAAGTCGAATTTCTATGACAGAACGACGAACGAACTTATGCTGTCAAACATGACTCGCTTATTTTCAATAAACGGGGAAATGATCAATTTATCTGTGTTGAGCGCGATGCTGTACTGATGTGGACACCCTAACCACGTGGAGCAGGCATTAATAAAGTCGAATTTTCTCGAACACTAAAGGCAACCTGTTGAACAGGTGTTACAGCAGACGAGCTCTATTGCATGTAGGACTTCTACAGACTTCATATCGTTTCGCAGAGTTGTCATAGCTTTCACCTTAGCTTACACATACCCCTAGCTGACAGGCGTTAATTCAGGTGATGGCGCAGAGAATATAGAAAAACCTTAGTAGCCTAGCCCGATACTGGAAGTAAGCAAGCAATTATGTTTTCTATTCAATAGCCCTGACCATTCCGTAAAGTTAGCAGCGCACAAATGGCCCTAGTAAATAGAAAGCTTTATTCGCTTTTAAAATACCTTCGCGCTACCCCAGTTTGTACACTACGTAAAACTTACGTTAGAAAGTATGGTTGTACAAAAGAAATGAGAACACCCAAACACGCGTTCCTGCATCCATTTTTGAGTGCCACTCACCAAATACGCAAAGTAAATGAAACAAGATCACCGACCACTTCATGCCAGTTTCGTCTTTTCTATCTCCTTACGCTTTCAACTGACTGAGTTCCTACCTCGTGAAATTTATATGTAACGCGAACAAGTCACGCACGAGGCGAACATCAAAACCAACGGCAAGCAGCAGGTAAAGCGAACGCACCGGCTATCTCACTGGTAGAAAGGTGCAGTGTGTCTGTTGGAGGGGGATCAGGCAGCGGGCGCGGAACTCGCGGTAACGGCGGGACTAGGGGCCGCTTGCTCCTCGCCTCAATGCGCATGCTCCGCACCCTTCGTGTCCCTCTGACTGCCCGCTCGATCCCATCCTCTCTGCCACTGCCTCCCTCTTCCGAAGACGAGAGGAAAGACCTCCAGCGCGGGCTAGAGCGAACCACCATCGCCAGCAGCTAAGGCAAGGGCGTCGTTGAGAGAGGGAGAGAGTAAGTTATCTGCTTTCCCTTCCTCACCCTACCTTCGAGCGAGACGTTTTCCCCGTCCGCTCCCGACACTGGTGCTGCCGTTTTGCGCTCAGGCCCGGAGGGCGATGAAAAGCCTCCGCACGTCAGTGGGTGAGAGCAAGAGTGTGGCACGTCGCTCGGTATTCGACACGCTGTCATCAAGTGCGACCGCGCTCTGAGACCTTTCGCTGCTGCTCGAAGGACGACGGGGGAATTGCTGCTGCGCTTCGTTTGTAGTCTCGCCCGACGAGCGCCGTCATCGTTCTGCACGAGCGATGTGGCGATTGTTGCGAATGCGTGTCCGTGGATCACTTTTGGTGGTGGTGGTGGCGGCGTGATGTGCGTCAGACGGTGACGCCGACTTCAGAAGGAATTTCCCGATCTGTCTTGCAGGACGTTGGGGTAGCAAGTTGCCCGAAGACCAACTGCAAGCAGTGTACGAACGAACACGAGCTCTGTAGAAATCTTTTTAGCAGTACATAGGTTCGAAAGGGTCTCATAACTCATGTAAAAAATGCAGAAGCACATGACGGCAGACATTTTGGGTGCGTATTTCTCCTGCTGAGAAATGGGGCGCTGGTTAAGCGTTTATATTTTTTAGAAAGTCCCGTAGGTTCAAATGCACATGTCATGTAAAAGCAAAATAATTGTGGTTTATGTGACCCTGTACATGTTTTATATGCGTATGTTGCGCTCTGTGTATTGCGCTGAGCAATATTGAAGATACATGTTGGAATCTTACGTTGACTTTCGCTATTTTTTCTTGTTATGAGTGCTTACGCGTTTTGCACCGCGAACATCGTGCACGTGTGCAGCTACTAGAAATTAGTTAAACTTTGGCCCAAGTGCTTTTGTATGTTTGTATTAAATCCTTCGAGGCCAATTTACGCTAACGTTACATGGAATAGTTGTCTTCTATGCAGTATTATACAGGAAAATAGTGAAAATGATGCAAAAATTAGAGCCATAGTCATAAACATCGAACTTCAGTCAGAACCACGTGGTCGGCCAGGCTCAATCAGTGCCCTTTTTTTGGGCGGGAGTTCCGATTCACTTGTAGGTAAATTCCGCGTTAGGTCCACTGACGCCATTTGCTTTCTAAGTCTGCTGTATATTTAGCTTTGTGCTTCAGTTATCTAATGCTGATGGTTTGTTCATGGAAAAGAGCCATTGACAAGAAACTGATTTCTTATACTGATATTTTATGGTGCCCTCAAAAGATCACTTGTAATCTACTTTTAAAGAAACCCAATGACTATTCTAGAAATTCTCCTAAAACCTTTCGCGATCACGGCATTTATGAATCGTAAGAAGAGAAGTTTGAGATGCTTGTTTGTACACCACATTTATTACGCTGAAAACTTTCGTGTGTGACAAGGTACGGGGGGACGGTCCTCTGCCGATGATTAGAACAGTAGCCAGAACAGTTTCATCGATATCGACGGCGCTGCTTTAGCATAGCTTCGAGGACACTGTAATGGCATGCATGTAGGCAGAAGCTCTGAAGCAGTCGGGTTCCCGCTAGATGCAACATCGAATGAAGCCGGCCATGGTCGATTGAACGTTGGAGTGGCGGCGGTGCGGATGTTATCAACGATGGCCAGTGACAAAAGGGGATCATACATGAGCACATTCATGCTCCATAGGACCGCACATTCCTTCGTGCTCGTGACATCACCACTGTTGTTGCTTTTGGCAATAGTTCCTCCGCAACAACCAGCGTCTGCTTCGGGATCGCCGCTGCTTCCTCAGACTCGGACGGCAAGGTTGCTCTCCAGGACCCGTAGGGACGGTAAGTCTGTGCCTGTATATCATCTATAGGTAATCTGCAACTGAAAATAACTGTGTGCTGAGCAATGAACGAAAGCTTGTGACGCATGGTTTTTATTATTGTTGTCATATACCCTTCGTTTTTACCAGCCTCTCCACTAAGATCTTTACGTGACTACTGTACTGTGAGCACTGTAGGTGAGCACCTGCCAAGGGCGCGATGAAAATAACGTACCGAGCTTAATGAGCGTTTCATTCGTTGCACGCAGCCAGTTTTTTATATCCCATCATGCTACACACGCATCGATTACTGTTTTTAAATACTTTGACCTCTAAGGGGCATTTAGTATCTGAGTAAGGTACACAGGGTTCATCGCGAAGCCTTGCATTAATGACACTGACAATGGCAATAATATTAATATTAAGTACATTCTGCATTCACACTAGTGTTTCTAAGCGTAGTGCAAATTATTTATTTATTTATTTATTTATTTATTTATTTATTTATTTACCACTACAACCCGTTCTCTTTAGGACTAAGGTAGAAGCGGAGATTATAGGACTCAAAAAATGACAATAAACTCACACTTCATGTAACGGAAATCAAGTACATGTTGATAATGCACTAATCGAGAATGTAAGGCTCTATTACCATAAAGGAAAAAGAACTCCTTGTGCTTTTCTATATTCACGACATTTGCTGGAAGCCTGTTTCAGTATCGGGCTGTTATTACGAATTCCCACCATGCAGTAACGGTCTTTTCCGGAATTTGTGCTGTTTCGTATGCTGTGAGGCTGTCTGACCGTTTCTCGACGAGATGCGCGGTATTTTATTTTGTCCTGACATCTGCAACTATCATTAGACAAATCCAAGAATATGCAGAAAACACACAACCCCTCTATGACCGTACAGCTGAAAATTAAAATACAAGGTTCATGCATTATATACGTACAATAGTTTTCATGGTTGACCTGCTCAGGAATTCGCATGGTAACAGTGGAACATAATTCTCGTGTATATTTTTTCCATCTTTGAGTGATGATTCCTATTGACAGAGAAGTTATGCGGTTATTGAAAGATGTTTACCTTTGTGCAAGGACTGCAAACTTCATCTAGGGGCTGACCTAAATTTATCTATTCAAGTACATACAAAATGCAGAAATTGTCCCACTAGACAGCCGTCAGACAGATTCAGCTGAACTAAGGTGCATATAAGAGAGAAAGCTAAATTCTACCAACTGCAGGAAGCAAAATCTTGATTTAAGGCTTTATATTTAGCTTTTCTCGAAAACTTGCTGAAAATAAATAACATAAGTATTTCAAGCATAGAGTTATAAATCTATAACTGGGAGCCAAGAAGAGGTATCGTAGTCCTGTAAAAGGCATCTGCTGCAGCATCCAAGGCGAAAAAACGCTATCTATAAATTTTCAGCTTACGTGAGAGTATCAGAATGTTCACAAAGAGTTATGAAATGTGTCGCTTAGGAAGTGGGGATATACCTCACAACGCACATAAATTCTGCCCCTTTTGAATGTCTCATAATGTCTAGTTTAATTAATAGTGTAACCGAGTTTGAGCTGTAAACTTGACGCTTTGTTAGTTTTACAGCGAAGCTTTTCGAGATGTCTGACAATCGTTTCTTCGTGCGAAAGACCGTCGTGCCTGGACATGGTTGACATCAAATGCGAATGCAAAGCAATTTGTGTCCAACTCCAGAATTTGAATTGAAACGTGACGGTCAATCATTTTGAAATAAACGTTATTTCGCGTATATCTCATTTGTAGAGACAACTCACGCGCAGTTTTTGTAGCCAGTGATTTGTAATTTATTTGTTTCATGTCGCGTTACATCGGCTCCACGTTGAATGTCAGGTAGTTGTTTACACAGGTGCAGTAGTGAAAGCTGATGCCTTAGTGCTGCAACGCAGCATCTGTGTTAGAGTCGGATCGTGAGATGGCAAACATACACCCCTGGCGCTTTGAAAATATGCGAGACTTTGCACAGCATCACTGTATTTGTAATATCAGTGGTCATATTGGCACGCATCGTGAAGGAATATCTTATTTTGCACTTTGGGCAAATATATTTGCGCAAAAGACAACATGATCTCTTTATGAATTGTAATGGAGAACCATGTCTTCTTAATTTTGCTAGTGATCAGAAGGCCAGAGTCAACCGCATCAGTTCGGGTAAATATAACAGGTGAAAACGTAACAGTACAGCATAAAGGTCCAAAGATATCTCCTTGCGTTCCCAACTATTATACTTACCTCACTTCTGTTGCTCCGACAGGCAGAACTATATCCAGCATGAGTGAATTAGGGGAAACTTGAGCTGAAATCTTGAACGCCGTCATTTTAAATCAGCTTTCGCTGTGACTGGCTGAAGAAGCCAACGTGAACGTTGACTGAATAAAAAATATGAGCACAATATACTGTATTAAAAAGAAATGTACGGAGTGAAAACTGTTTGCTACAGTTATAGGAAGTAGCAGGTAACTCTACTTTCGTAGTATGTTCGTTACCGTCATGCAAGACATGTTTTTTTAACGAGGTAATAGTAGTTTGTTACATCTTTTCATTTCTTGCGGTATTAAAATAGGGATCTTGCACGTTTCTGCCTCTTCAGTTCTTCAAATATTATCTGTGAACAAATTCCAGTTTTCTAAATTTCGTTTCCCTTGTTGGTGAAAGGGTTACCCCACGCAGGTTCCTTAATTCGCGAACTTTAGCCATAAAACACAGCCTAGTAAATATACATAGGAAACTTGTATAAACATAGGAAACATAAGTTGTGGGAAACTTCATTCATTAGAAAACGGTACATTTGAAGATATTAACGGCTGCGTTTTTTATTTTTGTACAGCCTATGATCTAATAATAAGAATCTGATTGTTTTTCAATTATTTCATTATATAGTTGAACGAGAAGTTGGTGCATAGGGTTGATGCATAGCCGAATGCCGCGAAGGGTGATGTATTTCTTTTTTTTCAACAGCTGCGCAAAGTATTCTGAATAAGGGAGAGGCAGCACATTCTGACACACTAGCTGATCAATTACATGCAATATATGCCGTTAGTCTTCAAAAGACAGATCTGTTCTGCCAAGTATTCGGTCAACGTATTCGGTATTGGGCTTTTCGCAGTCGTTGCACTATTTGCCACTTGATATTTTGAAGCAGATTAATTTTGCGTTGTGGAAAGGTCTTAAAATGTTTCTTTGAAGTTTGACACAACCCTTCATCGCAGCAAATGTGGAAATTTATCAGATTTATCAAGGAGTGTGTTATAGTATAATTATACGTTTTAGTGAATTTTAACAACATTCACAAATATTCAAGCTTGCATTTACACATGAATGTTCAAACGTTCTGTAATCAGGCAATTTGGCGCAGTTATATTGTTTTTCTCTGGTGGTCTTATGGCTCACAAAGGAATAACCTTCACCCTTCAGTGCCTATTATCTCTTGCATGAGAAAAGGCGTATGTGACGATTTTGCGTTGACATTTTTGTTTTGGCATGTGGGTAACGGTGTTATTCACCAACCGATGGTTAAGGCATTGCAGCATCAGAATGGGGCAGTGAATGTAGCAACAGCCTTCGTAATCTGACTCCTAAGTGAGTAGCACAATTAAACAGCAATAGTCAGAAAGAAACAGCAATACCGAGAAGGAATAGTTCTTCCTGCTTTTCATAAAACAAAACATCTGTTGGCTGCAGCTGTACATAAGCAAAATACACCCGTAGTACATCGAATACTTAAATAAAGTGTCTAGTTTGGGCATGGAAGCAGCCCGATTATTGCACGTGTGTATGGAACTTATGCAGTTGGGCAATGCGCACCGCGTCGGTTGGAACTATGGTATGGCAAAATTTTAAATTATAGGCGTGAATATGCCTCTAATTTGTGTGCTCGAGAATATACACAAAGATTACGTCACACATTTTAGTGCAATGTTGATTTTTATGTCATATTTGCTATACTTAACTAAAACTTCCAATCCAAACATAAAATATGCTTTGATTCTTTGCAGTACTGCTTGACATAAAAATAAAAAAAAGCATTTTGTCCGGAATTCAAAGCATGCGGTATATTTCTTGCGCAATGTGTAAGGTGTAAACGCGAAGTAAAACCAATTTGCTTTTTTTAAAGCGAAGTTTTCTTCGCGAGTCCTTCAATATTTGATGACCTAGTCCTGCCGAATAGATCGACAGAGGCGTGCACATATTTAACAAATGGGCCTGTATGGCCTAAAAGTTTTAGCCCTACAATTATGCCTCTGACCGGCCTCGTCTGTATATTAATTACGGAATGGAAACTACAAACTGTGCCTAAATATGCTGACAGCAACAAATATAGGTGTTGAAGGGCATAATTCCTTCACTAAAGAGATGCTTCCTTTCGCCTCCATCCTGTTGTTTGGCACGTCTGCTCAACCGGCTTCTGAGTAAGTAGAGAGGACCTATACCAGGAATGGTGTAATCAAATTGGGGCGCGTCCCGGATACAGTGTAATCCGCTGTCGCATGCGTCACGTGCGTGGAGCCATGCACGTCTTGCCGTCCTTCTGAGCGGGCACGTATCCGCTACACTGCAAAACGCAGTTCAGAACACATGCCACAACGCGAAAAACGCAACTCTCCCGCGATGGGGGGTGGAGAAGGGGGGGTGATGTCAACAGGTCCTTGTGCTTACATGGAAATAATATGTATGTCTCTACATAACAAGTATGTCGTTGCATAAACTCAGCTGAAGTATTTCGATCAAGGTTTGAAGATTCGCCACAGATTTACTTAACTCGTCAGAGCCGCCTTAATCCTGTGAGGACGGTAAAAATCAAAAAGGAGCTTGTTTATAACGTAAAGCATGACCAACGTAAGCTTCTTTTACAAATACCTATTGTTAGGGCACATTTCTTTTTTAACTTTAGCGAAGATTGGCTTCATTGCACACAAGTTGGTTTCACTGCAACGGCAGCTTTTCTAATTTACATGTTTCAAAACAACACGCAGTACCGCAAAGATCCCCTAAGAAGGTCAGCTCACCGATTCACCACGCTTTCGTTTCTTTTCAACCCTAGTCGACGCATTCATATGTCCCAAGTAGAATGCCCTTTTGAAGTAGGAAGCTGGCGATAAATAACAAAACATAAACATATTGGTTCATAATTTCAATCTTCAAAAGGCACCTCAAGCGATTTCTTGTTGTTTACAGTAATCGAAAAGCAGAGGACCAGCTGAAATTGTACTGAGGGCCGCCTCAGACGTAAAGTAGCGTCAACGGGTTCAGCGTGTTCTTTTTTATTTTTATTGTATTTTTCAAGTGCTCCCATGGCAAACTTTGTATGTCTTCTGCCCAGAAAGGTTCATTTCCTTTTTGTGTGACTGTTTCCGAAAACAATATAATGTACGATTAGTTCGGCGGTATGTTCATGTAAGCCATAAGAAAAAACGCCCTGCTCGACTGCTATCACTTATGATAATGAGCAAGTTTAATATCCTGGTCGGGACGGGTAAACCATTTGGGTTAACACGCTTTTACGTACGAGATAACTTGCTTTGCCTAGCCTCACTCACACTTGCTGGCATACGACTTGCAGTAAACGCGTAAATTGTGGTTTACAAAGGGCTGCCTCTGGCACGGAGATGATGGTCCTAATAATTCGCTTAGCTTGAGCAGTGGCTGCCGGTTATGCTATTACTGTATGCTTTTCTCGCATAGTGGTAGTCTCGGTCGACGCTACGCTTTCGCACACAAGGTCCATGAACCACGTGATGTAAGAAAGCTTAGAGGCTGTGCTTTTCCATTAAAGTAATGAGTTTGTCAAAACGTAAATGCATAACTTACTACATCAGTGAGCCAATAACCTCAAACTAGTTCTCGGTCCTAAAAGAGCCGAATTAGAAAACAGCCTGCTCCTTCATTCTTTTTTCTTAGGATCCTTAATACATCATACTGATATGTCGTGCTTCGGGCCGTGCATCCATGTTACAAAGCCTGCTTTCTCCTTTGCACGGGACAGCATATTTGTTTCTTCACGTGCCACCTCGCCGCTAAAGTGACACTCAGTCATGCGAAGTGGCCTTCAAAAAGTTCGGCAACGACTGTTCAGACTGCTTACGTATGGGAATGGGGTAGCATTGTAGCCAATTTGGGGAAATGTTTTCACTTGGGTATTTATCCGTATGTCGTCGTGCATGTTGTGAACTTGCACGGCATTCTTTCTTGTGTTCCCTTGCTTCGTCTTCTGCGGCGTGTTTCCGTGGACGACCACGTATAATATATTGCCGCTCAGGTAGACGCCTCGGAGTGCATCGCAGTACCGACAGCACCGATTAAATCCGAAGAGCAAGCGTGGGAGGCAGCGACGTGACGTGTGCAATGACGCACGCTGTAGGCACAGCTCATGTTATAAGCTGATGATTTGCCGTCGAGAGTGATTGCAGTAGACACAGCACCGATGAAATCTGAAGAGCAAGTGACACTTTAGAGGCAATGACACACGCACTATGCACAACTTTGGTCAATCGTAACTGCTTATCCACCGTGGCCTCGGAGAAGCGTGCTCGTCTCGCTCCCCGGAGGTCTCGGTTCGATTCCCACCCAGACCGAAATGCACCAACATGTTATGCAATTCTATTATTTGAATTTGTTTACAGAAATCAGCCTGACAAATCTGACGTCCATCCGAGCATTTTTGACGTGTTTTTACTCGTCGTACCATCGGTAATTCTCGGTAGCATCTTTCGGTCATGCCGCTGACGACAACGCGGGATTTTCGCGTAATGGGGCGTGTAATGCTTTCGCATTAAAAAGCCACAATAATGATTACTGGAGTTCACTTCGTAATGGCAAATAGTTTCATTTGCTTGAGGATGGAACGGCCAGCAATTTCCTATAGAATTAACATTTACGTGTGACCGTCTGAATTACGGTTCGGATCCGTGCAAAGAGAACACTGCCATCTCTTCTTACTACGAAGGGCTTCTCTTACGTACACGCTGCGACTGCCGTACAGGGAAAGTAGAGCTAATATGGTGTAAACGCAAAGCCTTGGGTCCTTTACTAAGCAAAGGAATAACGCGCGCAATTTCAATAAACGCTGCTGGGCTGTCAAACCCCCGATTTTTTTCCTCTATCGTGGCAAGCTAATAGTTTTAACTAATAATGGTAAATTATTAATTGTTGATGTTGAGGTAGACGTGCACACAATTTCTTGACGTCCCGCTCGCTTATTACACCTATTCTAGCAACGATACCGTGCAGTGAAATACGGGGGCGAAAACTCTGCATATGCACTCAGTTAGTTGGATTGCGAGAACGTCGTGGATCGGCGAAGCGACATTTCACATGGTTGATATTAACGGTTTGCTTTCTTGACTTGTTTCCTTTCAGGAACTGACTTTTTGTGTGTGCTTTCTTAGGTTGGGCTATAATCTTTCCAAGCCATTTCGTTATATTCCGCTTTCAATTTTGTTTAGTGCCACAGCAAGCTCTCCAGAAGAGATTGTAACATATTCAAACCAATAGAAACAGTTGCAGATCATGAATGAGATGATATCACACTTAGTAGGATGCCGCTAAGTCACTTCAAAGGCACCTGCACCTCTCCTCACATGTAATGGGGTGAGGCATCAGCGATTTGTTGCTTCTCAGCCGGAAACATGGCAAACAACCTATGCAATAGACCGTAAATATACGTGCTGACAGCTGTTGGTACGTGACAACGGGGCTCGTTTCATCGAACTGCTCAAGCTCATCAATTGGACTGCCTTAAGACTGAATAACACTGCCTTAAGTCCTAACTAGGCATGCTGATTATTTGGTAACGTGTGATCTGCTCACGCCTGTCGAAAACTCGTGGGATGCTCATGGGGTACTCGTCTATTTTACTCGACTGAATTTTAAATCCGTGAGGTTCATTTGTGTAAATCCTCTGATGTCGGGTGCCATTACTCGGGCGAGTAAATTTCCTCTTTCACTGATCGGAAGTCCTGTGTGAGGTATGTGATTCACTTGACGTCAGTAGGTACATATAGGTCGCAAGCTCCGCTACCGCGCAAATCAATTTTACGAGCACCTACTTGAACTGGATAATGCGTTCTGGCGATTAGGCGCACTGCCAAGAGAGTGGATGGTAGCCACTTTAATCACCTTCACCAAACTGGGTGAACCACATCAGATGTACAAGCGCTGACTCATTTCCCGTATCATTTCTGCAGAAAAATTTATGAGGGGAGTTATTCATTACTGCAGTCAACATGCATCAGGATACTGCATGTTCCTTGTTTAATACCACCAACGCATTTCAATTCAGGACTTGCCCCTCTCTCTGGAGGGGTAACAAAAAGTGTTGCTGTCAAGGTGAGATTGACAGCCGCGCATACTTTTAAGAGATTGTCACTGCCAGATGACAGTTATCACTGGACCGCGGACGTGTACAGGATGCGCTGTATTAATATGGGAAATTTTGTGAAAATTCAATAACGTGCAATTGGGGTGGTTAGCATCGGGAAGTGCACCGGCTTAAAAGACCGTTTATAGTGTTCCTGTGTATCTTCCCACATTCACTCAGTGCTCACTCTCTCCCTCTTTTCATGCTTCTATTCCCCTTACGGCCAAGTGTAGGGCAGCAAACCGGGTGCTCGTCTGGTTGACCTCCCTTCCTTTCCTGTCCTTGCTCTCCCTCTCTCTCTCTCTCTCTCTCTCTCTCTCGCTCTCTCTTAATTTCGTGTGCCTAATGGTGCTATTAAATGTAGGGCAGGTTGCCCTGAAATAAGTGATGACATCTCAGGAGAGCTATTGGTGCGTTCTTTCATTACAAAATATTCTTGTCGTTACTGCAGGTATCAGATTTCGTGGCAGCATCTAGGACTATTCCTTTGGTATAATATTAGCTTGAATTAGCTTCACAATGTTAGCCTCTTCTTTTCGTTTCTTTATGGGATCGACGTAGTTTTCACATTAATGCATTTTTTTACTGTTTTTTGTCTGCTTTGTGATATATTGCCTGTCGCATGATACGAACATGCCAGTTGATAAAGGCATGCCCTGAAGTTGGGAAACACGCAGCTGCGAATTACGTTTTGGTTTCTTGAACTAAAATCGCAGTTTGTAGCAGAAGTGCGCTCAGTCATCTCCCGTGAGAAGACGAGGTTCCTGAATTCCGCAATGTCGAAGCACCTTCTATACTTCGTGTGTTCAACGCTACGAACATGCTCCACACGAAGCGAAAGACCTGTTTCGATCTCTGTGTCATTTTTCTCAGTTAGAATGTGCCTCGAGAATATACATTTATTTATGCACTTTTTCTCGTTGCGTTGTTTCTCTTGCGTTCGGCGGCCTGGAATATATCGGCGCAGCATCCCTAGGGATGGGCCAGGCATGGTCGATAACCTAGGCGAGAAAATGGTCTAAACTTAGCCAGCAAAGAAAAACAATATAGCAAAAAGAAAAGAAGTAGACGCTCTGTTCGCCGTTATATGGATTGCGTGCTTGCTCCTCCGCCAAAACGTGGAACAGTGCTGCGGAACATAGCCAGCCAAACACAGGTGTATTCTACATGTGTGATCATTGCACGCCCGCTTAGAGAGAGCTCTCCAAATTTTGGTTCCTTGTTTGGTAGCTGACCCGAACACTGTTGTTGCCAAGCTTCAGAGGTGTTTCCCTGTTAGTGTGTATATATATATATATATATATATATATATATATATATATATATATATATATATATATAAACGAGAAGAAAGGGGGATAACCGAGGGGCCCGACTTTTCTTAGTCATATGACAAGAAGCCAACAAACACTACTGACATCAAGGACAACATAGGGGAAATTACTTCTGCTTAATAAATGAAATAAAGAAACGATAAATTAATGGTAATTGAAGTGGATGAAAAAACTTGCCGCAGGTGGGAACCGAACCCACAACATTCGATATATATTAATTTATCGTTTCTTTATTTCATTTATTAAGCAGAAGTAATTTCCCCTATGTTGTCCTTCGTGTGAGTGTTTGTTGGCTTCTTATGATATGACTATATATACTGTGAGGGAGAGAACAGATACAAAACCCATTCACTGGACCGGCTGTCCTCCGTCTCGACGTCTTCTCTCTGACGGCGCCTGCAACCGAGCGCGCAAGTTCAGGTGCGGATTCTCTTCATTGCACTCGGCCACGACTGCTGAGGACAGCTCATGTGGTTGGGAGGGCGCATTGGTGATGGAAAAAGGTTAGTTTCAAACCGTTAACCGAAAGTCGTTAACGATTTCCTGTGCGCAACCAGCTTGTCTGGGGGTCGGCAGTGAGTGTTGCGCTGGGGTCACATGTCTCGCCGACGATTAACTCGTAGTACTCGGCAAAGGACGGTAGGATATCTTTTACACTGAACGCGGCAGGCCGCACTGACGCGTCGTGCCAACAGTGAAATCCTCGGCGCAAATGCCACGCGCTTCTTCGCAACGTTGCCGCTGACTGATCAAGGCTCGCTGTTGCACTGGAATCAACCGAGCATGAAGAGAAACCTCGTGCCTTGCGCGTCTGGTCTTGTGCGCGTCTCTTGCCGTATCTTGCACGTTTTTCGAGTGCGGGCAGGTCTTTGATGATGATAACCTTATACTAAGCCTCCCTCAGCGCGATGTAAAGGGCCACGAATTAGATGAGCGACTGCGTGGAGATCCAACGATGTGGCTCCGAGGAGTCAGGAAGCATCTCCGTCGGCAGGTCGGGTTCCTGCAGTGGTAGTGTCGGCACCTCCATGCGCCCCCGCGATAATGTGTTTTTGAGCCATTTCACTAAATGCTGTGGACAGAAAATGGTCTCGGTCTCTAGGAAGTGTTGGTACGGTGTCAGAAGCCGACGCACAGTCCAAGACACGTGGTGTTAAAATGGCTCGCGGGTCTACAGCGGGGCAGGTGGTGAGCCAATCTGCCAAAGCCTTCCCGGGCGCAGCTGTGCGTGCGAGATGCTTCGGATTCTGAGCTCCGCAGGGTTTTCGTCGCAGCGACTGAGCTGGCGTAGACTACCGTGTGGAACGACGAGCCGTGACTTCCTGCGTGTTTAAAGATTGTGGTGAGGCCGATGGTGTAGGTTGTTGATGCGCGCCGCCCGGTGGTGGTGCGACGCGGGAGCGGTGTTCGCCATGGGCTTCCCACCGCCTTCGGTGATGCCGACGCTGACACCCGCTGAGCCGGCGTTTGCGGCGGGGCTGCCCGCAGTCTTCTCTGACGAGGTGCTGCTGGGCACGACTACCGTGCCAAGGTGGTGTACCGCAGAGTATCCGCCCGAAGAGCAGTGCTGGTCGGGTTTGTTGCAGGCGTACGCGAGCGGGTGGAAAACAGCCGTCAAAGCTGCACTCCATTCTGCCCAGTACTGGTGCATGTGACCTTCATAGTTGTCCCACACTTTGGCGCCACCTCGAAGCCGCGCGGCTGCAACCAGCCATATCGTATTGTCGGGCCAGGCATCGCGAGCGCCAAGCGCTTTAGCTACTTGCATGCACAAAACGGATTCATTCTAAAATGCGTGGAGCTCCAGTAGTTCCAAGCCAGCCAGTGATGCTAAGATTGCAGACGGTAAACCGGAGGTTGTCGAAACGATGGAGTCCAGCTGCTGCAATGTCAGCGAGAAAGATTGCGTGACGTCCTTCAAGCTGCCGACAGAGCCGCCCGTTGAGCCAGAGGCGGAGTCCGCGCCCACTGAAGCGGCGGCAGCGGCCGCAGTACTCACGCCACTGGGATCCTTGGCCAAGGGAGTGTAAACGGCATCTGAGGAGCCAAGGGCAGTGGAGGCCGTGGTACTCACTGCCGCCGGAAGCATGACCAGGGGAGCGTGAACGGCATCGTTTGGTGGCTGAGAGGTCGATAATATAGGGAAGAGGTCTATGGCGTGGTAAGCGTGGACGGCGCACCCGGTGCCGGAACTAGAGCTGCTTGCCATATTTTACAGCTGTTGTGTCTGCATGGAAAATGCCTAGACAAGGTCGGCGCTTCAGTCCTGCCGTGTAGTCGCCGTGGAATCGCCGTATAGGCCCGTCCCCGGGCGGTAGTGACTGCGAGTCCGAAAGGACTCGTCCGCTTCGAAGGGTCGCGGATGGAGGCGAATTATTATCCGATGGCTCCGTGTTTCGCGATTGCGTCATTGTGAAACAGAGAACACAGACAACACCCGTTCGCTGCTCCTGATGATGATAATGAAGCCTCAATTAATGGCACAAACCTACTATGGGGCATAGACCACGAAGCGCATAGCATTATGATAGAAAAATGAAATTAGTTTATAAATAACTAGTACAAAACACGAAAATAAATGAATAAGCGAAGATCAGAAATAAACTGTTAATGAATGAAATAATGTAGTCGTTAAGATGCGCGCAAGCTTTTGCTCTGTAACGTGAGCTCGTAACCCCGGATCTTCTGCTACTATCCGACTTTTCGCCGCCGCTTGACTAGCGCGATATTCGCGATTGGACCGAAGTCGTCGCATTCGTTCTCGAGTAGTGGCGTGGCGTCTTTTGCGCCACACTCCCTCTTCTTCGGGAGTGACGCTCTTCTTCTGTCGCCCATCGCTCACTTCGTGGAGATCCGGCTGTTCTGCCGGCGGGGCGGCGGAGCGGAGCTGCTTTTATACCCCCGTGGTGACGTCGCGGTATGTGCGCATGCGCGGCCTCCGTACGGCGCGGTAAGGCCAAGTTATGGTGAAGGGCTGCCGGCGCCCGCGAAGACATCATCGCTCGGCGAGGTTTTGCTGCGCACGTTCGCCGGCATAACCATTAGCTTAAATAGATCACTCTTAAAGATGATCGATGGATTCCGGCTCATTGCAGAGGTAGCACAAACGGGATACCGCCAGACCAGATCTGTGCAAATAAATACCAAGTGTTTGAATACGGCAACGCACCCTTGTAAATAATCCTTCGAACTGCCGGTTAGGATACCATTATCGGTTCCAAGAATAATGTAGACCATAAAATCTTTAGATTTTAATAATGAGAGGCTTTTTTTTGTCTTCGGTCAAAGAAAACGGCGTATATCTGGCTGCAGTGATGTACGCAGTTGCCGGCAAAATGCATATCGCCGGACCTGTTCAAGAAACTCTTGCTAAGGAATCGGCAATTTTATTAATGTGAATGTCTCAGTGGCCTGGGACCCATACTAAATGAACTAAACCTAAGTAGGGCGGAGCTAATGTTCAAAACGTGTTTAAAGCTGTCAAATTTGTAGGCGCGTGAAGTGCGCTGCATACAGAAAGAGAATCTATGACGATAATAACTTCTGTAGTATGAAGGGGTAATCTTCGCAAAGCGAGAACTATTGCCAGAAGTTCGGCCTGAAAAATTGTTGTGTAATCTGACAGGCGAAGTGAAAAAGACCAATTGAGGGTTGGTGAGTTGATTCCTCCGCCTGCCTTCTCTTCACACGAATGAGCATTAGTCGCTATTACATTTTTTGGGAAACGGGCCAAATAGTCTTGTAAAGAATGGCATTCAAAATATGTTGTGGGCAGCAATCTTGCGTTATTGGGAAAAATATCTACAAATGCGATTTTGAGCGACAATGTGGGCCTATCACGCGGTATGTGGGCCGGCTGTTCTATTCTCCGTCAAGCCATCTTCGCTCTGTCCAGGCCCGCAGTGCGAGCGCTCGAGCCCAGTGCGGGTTCCCTTCATTTCCAACATATATATATATAAACATATATATATATATATATATATATATATATATATATATATATATATATATATATATATATATATATATATATATAGAGAGAGAGAGAGAGAGAGAGAGAGAGAGAGAAATAAGAAAAGCTTGCTTCGTCTTTATCTCGTCTATAGGACGGTGTTCACAAAATGCTTACGTTATAGATGTATTCGTTACAAAAACAAGGACAATGTAAAAGCGGGAGCCAACGTTTCGACAAGCGGACTAGTCTTTTTCAAGGCGACGTACGCTTTCCTCGGCACAGTACATATAGGTAGGGTTCTTCTAAAGGGGTGAGGGCGTAAGGCGGGTTGGTGCGGCAATGACCGAAGGTGTGTTAGCGGCGAGGGTGCAAAATTCAGAATAAAGGGGTGCTGTGCCCAAGGCCGATGACATGGTCGTGTGTCAGCCAGCATGTCAACGACCGTGTGCACAGCAACCCCCTAATACCTGCTTCGCTGGTGGTCGTCGGCTACTGTGTCTCTCTAAATGAGAGTAGGAGGAGCGGCAGAAAACGGTGCTCGTGAAAGAAAAAACAATTAAAAGAGTTACTTAAATGGAATAAATATATAAATTAAAGAAAGAAGAACGGAAAGAAAGGGAGGGGAAAATAAACACTAAGCAAGGAAACTAAGTGTTGTAGCCTAAAGCTTGAAATCTAGCATATCAAATACATTGTAAATCTCCCTTTGAAACGTTAATGCCTATTGGTTGCAGCGTCTTGAACTTATGGATAGGGCATAATTCTCTTTGTTTTCTTTTTTATTCAGAACGACAATTTGACTGCAATATGTAGAGTATAAGTTCATCAATATTGGCCTGGTTGGTTGAAATGCTCGCAAATAATAACCGCTATTAAGTATGACAGGCTTTGTGAGTTTCCACATTGATACAGACTCACCGCTTTTACGCAAAACATGAAAATTTTTACGCATATTAAGTTTTGCTGAGCAGATAATAGCAGATTTAGTATAATCAAGGATCTCCTAACATTATGAATGCGTACATTCCTGTACAAAATAAATTAACTAGCGTAGTGCAAACACACACTGCATCGACTTCAATCAGCTACTCAGCAGAGCCGAGTGTGACAAAAAATATGATGAAAACGGTTTATACAGACCCAGCAGGAGGAGAGAATGAAAAAAAAATGCCGATTGTGTAGTGCGTACTTTGCCGCGTTCTGGAGACGATCAAAAGCTCACTGTGTCGGCACACTCGAGCAGAACATGTTCAGGAGTTAGTTGATTGATGATTGTCTTAATTGGCCACCACACAAGACAAAACAGCGTTTCTGCCCGACATGCGTCAGTGAGACATAAGCGTGTTCTTGTCTTGTGTCCCTCTCTTGCACTGGCGCCTTTAACTTGGTATGGCGAACATATTCGCCTTCAGTATAAGGCCTGACAACGATATGACAAAATGCCGCGTGTCTAATACCCGTGACACACCAGCACGCCACAGCTACTTCAACTACGGGGCATATACGTGAACGACGTTCACACGAGATGACCAACGACCGAGTAGTATCTCAATCGCGGTAAGGATTCCTTGCAGAAACGAAGATCTCTCAACTGTGGGCGCAACAGCAGATCCCTGAGCGCAGTCCATAAACAAAACAGCATAAAAGTTATCGAAACGTTATGTAGCCTTGGTGGTAATATTATATTTCTAATGCTTCCGAAAAATGTTTTCTTACAGTTAGCAGACAGAAGGAGAAAGAAACCTTAATGAGATAAATGTGGTGAAGTTGGCCTGAGTGACGTGGCTCTATCCTGCAACTCTACGTTTAGCTAAACGTACAGTTTGTGCGTACGACAGGGAGATGGTAGGAATACGAAGCCGGTATGAGGATAGTGATGATGAGGGCTGCAGCACAGTTCTACTGTTTATGTGCAACATGCAGGTGGTGGCTGCACGGCATGCTCAATTTGGCAGAACGCGGACGAGGCTACTGGAGCCTATGGGTACCGTCTATGGCGTGCATGACTGCCGCATTTGTTCTCGCCAAAGGTGTACTTGGCAAACTGTCACAGGCCTTCAGTTGTTTACTGCAGCATAGCCGTGATGAGCGAGCCCGACGGATTTCTCTCGAAGCGCTGGCCCTGTTATTGTTGATATTCGGGAGCCCGCGGCGTTGAGCGTGGCCAAGCATTCGTGTCAGGGCATACGCCGTTCGCGTTACGAATCGCCTTTGGAGCTCAACTCGCAGTCGTTTCAGACAACTCCTGTTAAACCGGCGTGACGGGAGCCGGGGGGCTCCGGTTAGCAGACACTCAGTGTATCTCGCAGTGAAACTTATATTTGAGCCCTACTCCGAAACGCAGGCACCTGTCCACGTCGCAGACGTCTCTACCTTCGTATCACCGTACGAGGCTTGCGGGAAGCTCCGCCCGCATATTTTCCCCACCGTCCAGTTTCGTCGGCACGGCGTATTATTCGCAGTCACCCGCATGATGGGTTATAAGCAACACGGACGCTTACCAGGTTATGAGATTACTTTGACACGCTCTTAACAGCACGGACAAGGACAAATATGCGAATTATAATGCTGCGACAATTCTTTCGTGATGGATGCTCTACGCTTTATGCAAACCGAAAAAGGCAGATTTTTTTTTTTTTTTTTGCATTGACCACATGTACAATTTTCTAGCATTTTGTCAGATTCCTTATCTTGGTTTGCGTAGACCAGACGTGTAATTTTCTAGCGCTTTGTCAGATTCCTTATTTTGGTTTGCGTTGACCAGACGAGTAATCTTCTAGCGCTTTGTCAGTTTCAGACTAAGCAAACAGCGCCTGTTGTTTTTCTGCGGCACTTATTGAAAACATAATACGAGACCGCGCTGTCTGCGACCGAGCGAAAAATGCACTTTCAGTAAATTCGCAACCAGTCGCAAGAAGCCAGCGCTTTCCAAATGGCTCCTTGGAGTGTGGCTGATTTCGAATGCATGTAAACTGCATGCATGCACTTAGCAACAGACCACACTCCACTACGACGAGACGTCAGCGGTATAATTTGCATCTGTGTTTTGCACTGCGTCTAGGGGCCTAGTCAGCATCACTTTACACGGAACGCAGTTCTGACACCGCACGTCTAAGCGCTAAGCACCTGACAGTCATATTACAACTTCGGCGTCATGCATCTGCGGCCAAGGGCAACATATAAAAAAACTTGACCAAGAAACGTGCGTAATTGTGCACGAATTACGTATCATTCTTCATTTTGGAGCATGAAGAATCACGAATGGTGCATAATGAACGAATGTGACACAGGAAAGTGTGATTTACGCTAAGCGAATACAAAGTGCACGTGCTTTACCCTTAAAGTCAACCTGATGACACGTGCTATGCGCTTAGCCACGAAAGAAATAATAAGATATGCACTGAGAACCATATTTGCCTAGAGTGGTCGGCTACTGACTGCGCTGGCGTCCACTGCGGCTGCTCATATCGGCAGTTGTGGATTACAGAACTGGACCCGTATCCGCAAAAGAAAAGCTCTTACACTATAATTGTTCGTAGGAGAAAATTCTGGCCAATCCATATGCTGGACGTATTGGCGATGGCTACGAATCTACGGCTACGTGTTCCGTCAGGGCTATCTAGGGCTCAGGAGACGCTTCTGTTCCTTGGCATGGCCTTCACGAATGCTTACTCATTTCGGATCGGAATGGCCGACAGCCCTACATGCCACAACAGTGGGTGCGAGGAAACAATCGCCCATCTTCTCTGCGAGTGTCCTCTCTTCAGGGCTCTCAGGAAATAACTTTTAAGAGTGTTAGTCTTGACAAACGCCCTCTGTCAGAGAAGAGGGTCCCGGGACACTGGCCTAGACCGTGCTCAGCACAGAACGCTTTGAAAGCGTTGTTGCGCTTTTTTGCGGAGAACTGGTCTTAGAGACAGACTGCAAGCAGCGCTGTACTCTCCTTTCCTTTTTCCCTCTTTTTTTTAATCTCTTTTCTATTATCTTTTATTCCCCTTACCCTCTTTCCCCAGCACAGGGTAGCCAGCCGGTGTGAGAAATGGATTTTTAAGGCGAAAAATTCAGCGCAAGACCCAGGACAACCCACAGAGAACAGACGAGAATTTTTCACCTTCAAAATACCATGTACCAACGAGCCCCAACCAACGTTTTACTGAGAACTTAACGTCCTTGTCTTTTCGCCTATTCCTGCTGTCTTCCTTCCTTCCTTCCTTAGCGACGAGGACTAACAAATAGCAAACGGCATTTACGAACAAAATGGTTTGCGCATTCGGCTCCTGTTTATTCTGCACCACATGGACCGAGAATAAGGCATAACTTCACGTAGTTTTATTGCGATGTCGCCCTGTACCTCCTTTTTCACTAAGAGCCAGTTGACGACTCCAGAGGAGTAGCGACGTCGTCAATGCATGTTGAAAATTTTTTGGGCACCAAGCACCACAAGTTTAGCCTGTGGGTGACGGCAGCGATTCCATTGACCCATGTTTCAAACCTCCGAAGTGGGTAAGCACCTGATTTATTTTTGGTTCTCTCGCAAGTAATGCAGTTTGACGTATACATGAATGAGGAGACAAAATGCGCCTGTGCGCCGTTGCATACGGCGGCATTTTGCATGGGGCCATTGCGCGGGCATGTGGGCCTTGTGTAATACATGACGTGCCACGGGCGTCTATATTGATTAGGCGCACACCTACGCATTTGCATATCCGCCAGCTACCCGCCGCGCAGACGACAACGAAGCAATGCGTTTAGAAAGAACTGGCGTGTCTTGCTAGGGAACGAGACACTAATGGCGTCTTAATGCACGGGCAACTAGCTACAGCAGAGAGTGTTTACTACTGGCCTAGCTTTCCCAAAGATTGCCTATAAATAAATCCTGGGAGCAGAGCTCGCTTCATTACCATAATGGCAGACGACTAAAGTTATGCTGCTCTTCTCTTACTGGCAGTGTCGTGCCATGAGTGATTGCCTCACCCGACTTTCACGACACAGTAGCTAAAGTTTACCGCGCAAATTATGTTAGTGCGCGCTATGTGTCTTGTCACTTTCTTCGCCATAGGCAGTGGTAGTAGTACTGTTACAGCCGGCGGGGTTAATGTGACATACATAAACGGCAATTGTTGCCCCTGAGCCTTGAGTTGCCCCTGAGTTGAGATCAGGGGCGTGTGTATAGAAGAGCCCCACGTCTCGCATGAAGGGCTTCGGCAGTCGTCGCACTCTCTTCCTGATTGCCGCGGGCCCTACGGGGAAAACGACGTCTTCAAAGGTCATGTGCGAAAGACCATTCTCTTGCCCGCTGTCGGCCGTCACTTTTGTTTCAGTGTCGAACTGCGGGCATGACTAGGCCGCAGACAAATGCGCACACGGCTAAGCATGAGCACTGATTGGAGCTTCACTTTTTTGGGGGATGAGAAGCTAAAATAAAAGGTGATGTTACGCGGCCGTCATCGGATGTACAAGTAAAAAAGTCAAACAGTGTCACGACTTTAGCCACAATTGCAGAAATCAATGAGGGAAGTTAAAAAGATACCGGCTAGCAACGCTTAAAAGAGAGAAGAGGTCTTTCTCCAACGTCGAACGAAATCCCAAGGGCTTCGTTTACCTTTAAAGTGTGCACGCATTAATCTGCTATCGAAGTTGCTTCAATTATTTTCTTCATTTGCTACAGATAGAAGAATATTGCTCTAAATATGGCAGTAGTCTTATATGAGCAACTGCAAGTTGCCTGTTCTATGGCTTTCAGCAAATGAGTTCAACGCGCTTGTTTTTCTTCTTTCTTTCCTAACGCTGGGTATTTCTTTTAATATGTGCAGTGTGCGTGGTTTCTCTGCAGATTGAACCAACTCGCCTGTATTGTAGTAGACTTGTATCTTTAGAGCATGTGCAGTACGACACACTTCATAGGTGAACACGTTTATTTGCTTGTGGAAAAAGTGTCGAAAGTGTTATATTTAATTTTTATTCTTTTGTGTGTTTTCACGTGTCGTACTACTCATAATTTTGTTCCCCGCAGGGGCGCCTGCGTCAGCAGGCGTTTGGTGTGTTGCGACACCACGTACCCGAGCACACGAGGGTTGGACCCTCCCGCGTGTAGCCGTGCGTGGCTTAGCCGTGTCTGGGGAAAGGGGGATCCTGGAGGTTGAGCCGATGCTGGGTGTCTGGACCTTTAAGGCCCCCCGGCGGAGGCAACACACCTCTTTGGCCTCTGCTTCACATAGACGGCACCCCCGGACTGACCCACCCGGGGGAAATCGGCAGTCGCCTCTTCCTGTGCTCATCTTGAATCTTCGTCTTTCTCTCCCACATTTACATCTTTCCTGTCTTCTCTTCACTTCTTTTACTTCCGTATTTCCTGGCGGCAAGGGTTAATCTGGTGTAATTATCCAACCTTGGGTACTTTGTAGTAGGTTATAGTGGCGATGCATGGCTGGCGTCTTCAGGCTTCCAATCCTGTAGCGTCCCCTTGTTGGGCTCCGTGGTGGGTGGCCACCATCGCCGCCGAATTTTTGGAATTTTTTATCGCAGAAGCTTTTCCCCCATTACCTGATCGCTCCCTGAAGAGGGGGCGCACCGACGAACAGTTCAACTTTTTCATGCAACCGAAAGTGTCCTTTCCTAAATTCCACGTTGTCCACAGTCAGCACGAAACAAAGACAGTCAGAATGATATCACCATTTCTTGTAGCCAAATCTATCACTGATGCAATAGGCCCAGGTTATAAAGTAACGAAGATGGGAAGTGGCGATCTTCTACTCGAAGTTCGCGACAAGCCACAATACGACAAACTCTCGAAACTTGTTGCATTTGGAGACATTCCCGTTTCTGTGGGCCCACACAGGTCGATGAACACAGTGCGCGGTGTCATCTCGGAAGATGACCTTATCGAGCTTACCGAAGATGAATTGCTAGAAGGATGGCAAGAACAGAACGTCGTCAAGGTACAAAGGATAAAAATAAGGCGCGATAACCAAGAAATAACAGCCAGGCATATAATCATCACTTTTGGAACTAGCAACTTACCAGACTCAATAGAAACAGGATACTGCAAACTCCGTGTAAGGCCATACATTCCTAACCCACGCCGATGTTTCAAGTGTCAGCGGTTCGGGCACGGTTCGCAAAGCTGCCGAGGGCGCACTACTTGTGCAAAATGTGCATCGAATGAGCACTCGTCCGACACTTGCAATTCCACCATCCGTTGCGCTAACTGTGAAGGGGATCACCCCGCATACTCTCGTTCTTGTCCATCCTGGAAAAAAGAAAAACAAATAATCGAAATCAAAATAAAAATGAACCTTTCTTTCCAAGAGGCGCGCAAACGCTTCTCCATCAATCAATCTAGTCCATCCTACAGCGATGTGGCGCGCCGGGGGGCAGCGCTACATCCTTCGGCGGCCGCCCAAGTCACACGGAGTGTGACGGCGCTCACGCCATCAGCCCCCCCGGCTGGAACAGCCAGCGCTGTACCGGCCCCCACAAAGGAGGACCAGCAGACCCTCGGGCCTGTTGGACCCAAGGCCACTGCGCGTGCAGACAGGCCCACCACCCCCGCGAACGTGCCCGCTGCGCAGGCACTATCCACCGCCTCAAACGAGGTGATGGACACAAATACAAATCCGGCGTCTCAGCCGCCGAAGGAACGGCGCAGCTCCCTTGAGCGCGCCCGGAAGTTAGAGAGATCGCGTTTCACGGGGCCTGGAAAGGTCTCGTGAGCTAATCTAATCCATATTTCTTAGACACAGCACAAAACACATACATTATGGATACACAGTTAATACAATGGAACGTCAGGGGTTTACTCCACAACCTAGACGACATTAAGGAACATTTACATAGGTACACCCCGAAGGTGCTGTGTGTCCAAGAAACACATCTTAAACCTTCACAAACAAACTTTCTCCGACAGTATGCCATTTTCCGGAAAGACCGCAACGAGGCCCTTGCCTCGTCGGGCGGTGTCGCAATAATAGTAGATAAGTGTGCTGCTTGCCTGAAGTTACCCCTTAAAACGCCCCTAGAGGCAGTGGCAGTCAGAGCAGTGCTTTTTAGTAAGCTGCTGACAATTGCATCTTTATACATTCCTCCCAACTGTCAACTCTCCAAAACTGAATTTGATAGCTTTATTGCGCAACTCCCGGAACCCTACATTGTCGTTGGAGACTTAAATGCCCATCATACCTTGTGGGGCGACTCTAGGTGTGATGCCAGAGGGCGTCTGATTGAAAATTTCCTATTCAGAACGGGTGCATGCTTGATAAATAAGAAGGAGCCAACTTTTTACAGCGTTGCACACAAGACATTTTCATCTATAGATTTATCCATTGTTTCAAGTACAGTCGTGCCGTACTTGGAGTGGAATGTACATAAGGACCCATACGGGATTGATCATTTCCCGATTGTTTTAAAATTAAGGAAATGGGACGAATGTTCTCCACATGTACCCCAGTGGAAAGTTGACTCAGCCAACTGGCAGCGATACGGAGAACTAACATATATGACCTGGGATGATATTCGTGCACTCAGTATTGACGATGCAGTCTCATATTTAACCGCATTTATTCTCGACGTAGCGTCAATATGTATCCCGCAAACAAATGCATTGCCTAATAAACGACGTGTTCCCTGGTGGAACGATGAATGTAAGGAAGCACGAAAGAAACAGAATAAGGCTTGGAATCAGCTCCGTGACTCTCCGACTATCGAAAACCTTATCAGCTTTAAGAAAATAAAATCAGAAGGAAGAAGAACGCGCCGCCGTGCCAAAAGGGATAGCTGGCAAAAATATATTTCCGGCATTAATTCGTATACAGACGAAAGAAAAGCCTGGAACAGGGTAAACAAACTAAAAGGCCGTGAAACTCATCCACTACCATTAGTAAACACACAAGCAGACACTCTTGAGGAACAAGCTGATTGCCTAGGAGCATATTTCGAGCACATTTCCAGGACATCTGATTATACAGATACATTCCTAAAATACCAGCGACTAGCAGAACAGCTGCATTTGAGTCGGAAGGGCACATCCAATGAAGCATACAATCGTCCATTTGGAATGGCTGAGTTCCAGGCTTCACTGAACTGTTGCAACAAGTCCGCTCCAGGAAGTGACAGAATATTGTATGAGATGATCAGACACTTACACCCTGAAACCCAGAAAACACTACTGTCACTTTTCAATTCCATGTTCTCTGCCGGCTACATTCCTTCTGCCTGGAAAGAAGGAATTGTAATCCCTATTCTCAAAGAGGGCAACGACCCTTCCTCACCCAACAGTTATAGGCCTATAGCTCTGACAAGTTGTCTATGTAATTATTTGAGAAAATGATTAACCGCCGCCTCATCCATTTTCTTGAAAGCAACAAGATACTCGATCCCTTTCAATGCGGTTTTAGGGAGGGTAGATCCACAACAGCTCACCTTGTCCGCATAGAGACAAATATCCGAGATGCCTTTGTCCACAAACAATTTTTTCTATCAGTATTTTTAGATATGGAAAAGGCATACGACACAACCTGGCGCTATGGAATCCTCCGTGACCTGTCTGAAATGGCAGTTCGAGGCAACTTGCTGAACGTGATTCAGAGTTACCTCTCCAATCGCACGTTCCGTGTTAGAGTTGGTAACGCTCTGTCTCGTCCATTTACGCAAGAGGCTGGTGTTCCACAGGGTGGTGTGCTGAGCTGCACTCTTTTCATTGTCAAAATGAACTCGATCCAGACTGCCATACCAAGTAGCATGTTTTATTCTGTATATGTGGATGACATCCAGATAGGTTTCAAATCATGTAACCTAAGTATCTGCGAGCGGCAAGTACAGCTTTGCATAAATAAATTATGTATGTGGGCGGACAAAAACGGTTTCAAGCTAAACCCACAAAAAAGTACATGCCTCCTGTTTTCTAACAAGAGAGGTATACCTGCGGACCCCGCAATACATCTAAATGGAGAGCGGCTATCTGTGAGCCATGAACATAAATTTCTAGGAATCATTTTAGACAGTAAGCTTAATTTTGTACCCCACTTGAAGTATCTGAAATCAAAGTGCCTCAAGACTATGAATCTTCTGAAACTCTTATCACGTACATCTTGGGGAAGCGACAGACGGTGCCTTCTAAAACTTTACAAAAGTCTAATATTAACACGGCTTGACTACGGATCAATAGTCTATAATTCTGCTGCACCAAGCGCTTTGGAAAGGCTAGATCCTATTCACCACCTAGGTATCCGCCTTGCTACAGGCGCCTTTAGGACTAGCCCTGTGCAAAGCCTCTACGCCGAGTCAAACGAATGGTCATTACACTACCAAAGGACATATTTAACTTTCTCCTACGCCTTGAAAGCTAGATCAGATGTTAAACATCCTTGTCATTCCACTATATGCGACTTGTCCACTGCTAGCCTGTTTCGTAACCGCCCGGCCACTAGGCCTCCTCTGTCCCTCCGGTTGGAAGCACTCTCAGAAAATACAGGGATCCCTCTTTTACACAATGTCCTAATGGCTCCTACACGGCTTCCACCGCCTTGGGAGTGGCAGACTATAAGATGTGACATCTCTTTCTTAGAAATATCCAAACAAGCACCTGAGGCTCACATACAATCTCATTTTCTTGAACTTAAAGAGAAGTATTCCTGTGACGAATATTACACAGATGCTTCGAAGTCTCCAGCTGGTGTTGCTTACGCAGCTCTCGGACCCTCATTTTCAACATCAGGGCCACTAAACCCACACACCAGTATCTTTACGGCAGAAGCGTACGGTATACTTTCGGCTGTTAAACACATAAGGCGCAGAAATGTCGCTAAGACTGTTGTCTTTACAGACTCGTTAAGTGTCGTGAGAGTCCTGATTAGCTTACGAAAGCATAAGAATCCCGTTTTGAATGAGCTGTATAGTTTGTTGTGCTCCGCATATATCGGTAACCAAGCGATTATTCTATGCTGGGTACCTGGCCATAAAGGTATAAAAGGCAACGTAGCTGCTGACGAAAACGCTACGTCAGTGAGTTTTAGCGACACAGATGGAAATATCCCCATTCCTGCCACAGACCTAAAGCCCTTTCTGCGCCGTAAATTGAGGAAACATTGGCAATCAGAGTGGGATACGCAAACATTGAATAAGTTACATATTATAAAACCAAGATTGCTGAATTGGATAAGTGACAAAACAGCACGGTACAAGGAAGTACTTCTTTGCCGATTAAGAATAGGACACACTTACAGTACTCACTCCTACCTCTTGACTGGCGGGGATCCTCCTACTTGAAGTAGGTGCGGCGATGGCCTGACAGTCATCCATGCTCTTATCCAGTGCCCTGCAATAGAAACGGAGAGGAAAAAGTATTTCCCTTCTGCATATCGCGAAAATATACCACTCCATCCTGCATTTTTTCTTAGTGACGAACCGTTTTTCAAACTGCAAACAGTCTTAGATTTTTTAGACGAAACCGACATCCTGAAAATCATTTGGCCAGGCAATTTTTAGCACGTGACTAAAAGCCCTGCATTCAAGGGCTCTCTTAAAAATCTGGAGTCAGTGTTGTTTTATTGCACGGTATGTTAACGACAGCCCATTGCCATAGCCCACATCACTGCCTAGTCACCGTCATTATTTTAGCAACTATGCCACTTACAGCTACAGATTTTAGGCCCTTTTACAGCCATACCACATCTACCATGATGAGTTCATTGTGCATGTCATCCACAATACATCGTCAACATTACCACCTGTCATGGCGCTCTTTTGCCAAACCTGGCCCTTGCGCCATAAAACACCACACATCATCATCATGAACTGGTAGCCCTGCGTGCGGCTCTTCATTTCATTCAGGAGGAACGAACCCATGCATGGTCAATCTTCTGTGATTCCAAGGCAGACCTACAGAGTGTACTCTCAGCACTGCGCCCTGGGTAACATGAGCAGCTCGTCACAGATATGAGACAAGTCCACCATCAAGTAGTTGACGAAGGACACGACATACTATATCAGTGGTTACCTAGTCACTGTGGCACACATGGCATTGATCGAGCAACCGCAGCTGCTCGATCTACCCATGACGGCGTCAACTGGGATGTCATTCCGCTTTCGAGAGCCGACGCAGCGAAAAACCTTTCCGCGCTTGCACGTGGCCTAACATTAGCTCAGTGGAATTTATCAAAATTCACAAGTGCACGCCTTCATACCCTGGACCCTAACTTACAGCTCCATATTCCGTCCAACATTCCACGACGTAACTGCACCTCTCTAGTCGGTCTATGGCTTGGTGTAGCATTTTAAGATGCGTAGTCTTTCTTTATTTGAATAACCAACAGCCCACTTTGTGACTTCTGCGGGTGCAACGAGGCAATTGCGCAACTCCTTTTTGAGTGCCCTCGTTTCAACCAGCCCTCTCAGCCATTCTAGACCAACTGGACAAGCGCTCAATAAAGAAAAACAACACCCTTGGAGACTGGTCTACGGGAACATCAGCACGATCCGCTATGTAGGCGCCATTGCCTTATTTAAAATACACGGGACCTTGTGAAAAATTGTGACTGTACGCTGTGCGACCTAGGATTGGACGGTGACACTGCGTAACACTAGGAACGCCTTCGCAGACTGCGTGGCAGCGCCCACAGAAACAGTTGTGTATCGTGCGTATGTGCATGGGGGGCTTTTTTTAAAATTCTTTTTCACTCTTTGACCTATCGCATCCCTTTGCCGCTACCCTGGTACAGGGTAGCCAACCGGAAGTAATCTCCGATTAACCTCCATGTCTTTCCTTTACCTTTCTGTCTCTCTTGAAGTTTGATTGTGTTGAACTTTTGTTGTTGCAGAAGGCTCTTCACTGAATCGTGCTCTATATATTTGCCCGAAGTCTCTAGATGCTGATGCTTTATATTGTTAGGTTCTCGCCTTGCTCTCACAGAGATACGATAAAAGGTCATCGTAGTTGAAACAGCACATACCTTTTAAGGAAGAATACCTATTTGGCTGGACTAGCGATTCGACTCCTACCTTGATTAAAAGGTAACAAAGAGGGAGCAAGGTTACTAGCAAAACTCTTAAGTACTTAAGAAAATGAGTAAATGTCCAAGTACATTTGCTCGTATTATGAATTGTATGAATCCATCTGAGGTGCCCGCAACATCCCCAGGCGAAGCTGTCCGCCTTGTATACTCGGTACCCCTGAATATTTGCGTAAATATACGAATAAACAACTACTCTATTCTGTTCTGTTGTATTCTATTCTCTTCTAATCGAATGTGTAAATGAGTGAAGTATAGAACGCCCATTATAAATGTTGTCGTAGAGAAACAGTACCATCTGACTCTAAAAGAACATGTAGCGCACAGCATTTTTAAAGGCGCACATTTATTGCACAGACAGCTCAGCCGGGACAACCTCGCCATTCACGTGTCCTTCGGTGCTCTCTCATCGCTGAGAGTTCCACGAGGGAGAATGAAGTACATTGAAGTGTCTAATAGCACACCATTGTCATCACAACATAAGGACTAAGTGCTGGGTCGACTGGTGTGTCTCAACCACGTGAGACAACAGCAGAAGGAACCCGTGGAAATTATTATGCTCAAATGTTAAATTAAACAAATGCTCTGACTGGGAAATGAAACGTAATTGCGGAAAAAATAGGCATCATTAAAAATGACAGCAAAACACACACGCACACAAGCACGCAGAGAGAACAATTTCAACAGTCCAGCCAAGAAATAGTGGCGTCAGGTGCAAACAAATCACAACGTAAAATATGATTAGCCACCCTAAAAAGCTAAGCACTTACGCAGACAGGTCATTTCCCCTAGCCGTGTCAATGTGATTGACGCCTGCGTCACATTATTAATAGGCTCTACTGGTGCAAAATATATTTCTACAGTTTCTATCGCAATCTGAGACCTAAGCTAGTATTTATTCTGTCTGAACGAACAATGCCGCACACTGGCACATGCAGCAATGGAAGTGAACACGGTGGCCATGATGCCTTTGTAGGGCTTAGTCACATAAAACTGAAATTGCATAAACCACAGCAACGGAGTATTTCACATATATGCTCCTGTGGGCAACCCTGAACTCACTGCACCTAATAGATAGCAGAATTATAACCTTCTAATGAGCCATGGGGCAAATCCGGCCAGATGATTGCACAATGCCAAAAACAGCTTGTACGCCATAACTTCGTGCAGCATTTTTTGAGGCGAAGCATTCTTTTACTCATCCCAGCTACGTTGCGGTTAGCATAGGTGGGGATTCCTATATCTTTTCAAACCTCTTCCGGTGTCCTTTTTGGCCTCTTCAATGAAAAATAAAATGAGGTATTCAAGAATAGGATTGACCTTATGACTCTCAGCACAAGTGTTGGGCCAGAATCACACGCACATTTCAGTCGTGCCAATGGCAGCAAGCATTTTGAGATTACTGACGTGTGCGTGACGTCACATTGCACGAGCGAGAGCACGTGCGCCCGTGTCCCTGTTTTTCGTTCGTCAAGAGGAGGAGCGGCACACTGCACCCCGGCCTTCGAGATCGCCTCACCTTCCTCACCCCTTTTCTCGTAGAAGATAACGCTACGAAGACGCTGGGCAGCATTCTACTGACTTCGGGATCAGCCCCGGTCGTAACTGAACATGTTCTAACGTTTCTTCGCCAGAATAAAAAAAAAACTGCGGTCATACGGTCATCGTCGTCTTTGCTTCCTTTCTTTATTATTTTTTTTTCAGTGACGGCCGACTGGTATCAGCTAAACGCCAACCTCGAGTACTATGCATTATGTGTTGAGTTGCTCGCTTGCCTGAGTTTGCTTGACGGCTGTCAGTCAATAAAGATGGCGCAGAACGCACGAAAGCAGCAGACGACAGACTGTTGAAACAAAGCCACCTGTATCAATGCGAGCGCGCTCTGCGCACGGCGCTTCCTCGGTTCAAACGCAGACTATTGAGCAACGTGACGCGCCTGCGCCGCCTATCGTTATCAACGCAATATTGCAATATCTTCACTGCCTGCCCAGTTCTCTATCCACTCGGCGCAAACAGCTAGCCTCCGGCTTTCTGGGGCGCGTCACGACACTGCCTCCTGTTTCGGACGTTACATTTTAATCCATCGTCGACCGCGAATAGGGCAGACGTGGCTCATTCTCGCGCCAACCCTTCCCTTTCTTTTAGAAACGTTAAAAGATGATTTCTTTTATATCATTTGTTTGAACAGGTGATTCACGGGCTTAAAAAAGAAATAGGGGGTTTCATGTGCCAAAACCACTTTCTGATTATGAAGCACGCCATAGCGGAGGACTCCTTAAAGTTAGACCACCTGGGGTTCTTTAACATGCACCTAAATCTAAGTACATGGGTGCTTTTGCATTTGGCTATCATAGAAATGCGGCCGTCGTGGCCGGGATTCAATCCCGAGACCTCGTGCAATTCATTCACTGGGCAGAACAATAAACGAATTAAAGAAGATACTGACAATTTTACCGCGTGCCTGCTTCTTTATAGGCCACCTATGATTTCACTCCTAAGTTATGATAACCCAAAATGGAATCTACATAAGCGAATGAAACTGGAGGCTTGCCTAAGGTTCAATTTCATGTACATATACCTTTGCCTCAATCAGCTGAGGGCGTCGCCAGACATCGCGGAAATTTCTGAACTATGCCAAACTCGAGCCTTCCTGCATACCACCCCTAATAAGCGGATCCCGAAAGCGCAAGGGATACCCACGCTAGCCACCTACCACGGTTGAACTGGCGTCTTGCTTCTTTAGTGACAAAAAAAATGGGTTTTGTTAAATCCTATTTCTTTAGTTACACACGGGCTCAAATAACAAGTGATTACTTGTTTTCCAGATTTAGGTGCAAGTTACAGAACCCCCAGGTGGTCCAAATTTCCGGAGTTAGACCAGTATGGCATGGTTCATAACCAAATCGTGGTTTTGGCACGTAAAACCTCAGAATTTAATTTTTTTGCTTGTTTTCCATACACACACACACAAGAAAAAAGAACGTTCTTCCATCCAGTAAGCCTTTTAAAAAAACGCCAAATGATGCTGGATAGCCAGCTGCCTGCAACAGAATTTGGTATCCATCGATTCCGAAAGCAGGTTAGATCTTCATGAGCTTTCTTTTTCTAATCAGTGACATTTATTTCTTTATTTATGAATCACAACATGCTTAATAGGCAGCTTTCTTTTTTGCTTCATGTTGTAATATGGAAAAATTGAGCTAGCTTATAATGCTTTCGGAGGGTGGTTTGCTGGGCTAGTCAGTAATGGATGTCGACGTGGACAGCACAGAGTGTGATGCACCTTCCCCGATCATCGCGCTATGTTCGTCGAGTGCAAATATAATTTGTGTCGTATCATTCTTCCTTTTCCCAATCTTATCTATGCGGGTCGCATTGTCAAACGCTTTAACAGCAGTGTGGTCGAAAAAGCAAAACGCCTCCAGCCTGCGCGAAATTAAATTTTAGAAAACTTCATATTTTTCGCCATTTGTAGTATGTTTTTTTCCTGGTTCCCGGCGTCATTTGGGCTCTTTTGTTTGTGGCAGAAGCACGGGCAGTGCGTATACCGACGCCAGAGCACCCGTATGAAGTTCCACCCATTCCCTGTTTGCGAAGGCCGGTAATTCCGGCTCTGTACAATTTACGATTCCGGTGAGCAGGCGGCGGGTAAGAGCTTGGAGCAGTTCCGCTATCTCCCTGTTCCAGGAAGGGTGGTGTTCTTGTTCACTTTGGGTAAATTTGCTTCTTCTTTTTATCTGTGTACAGGCAGGCCGCATTGTTCACTTTCGTTGAAAGCGGCCATTTTTTAGGCACAGATTAAGGCGAAGGCGTGCTAAACTTTATTATTTTCAGAGTTTCATACTTTGGGGGGGGGGGGATTCGGAAGTTTTGCGAACCTGAGAATACTCCAAAGTTCTTCAGGACGAGATGTTACGCCTCAGGTTTGAAAAACCGCTAAATTGCAGCGCTCGCTTCCTGCTTCGTGACATCTAGGAAGCAGCTTTTTGGCCGTCCAGCTTTTTCGTCGCTGGTGGCCATAGGGCCTTATGCAGGGTACTCTGGACACATGCTTCTCTAATAGCGTTCACTGGTTTGTTCTCGTTTAGTTAAGGCAGTAAAATTTTCTCTTCCGTTTTCAAATCGCTTTAACACTGAAAAAGGGGACAACTATTTCTTTTTTGTGCGGTTACCTTCCTTGACTGTATGCAAATAGGAATAAGAATCATTTCTTAATATGCAATAATTGTTTACCTGGACACGAAAGAAAAAATGTAAATATTTCCTAGTTCACCTTTGTCGCTCCTCTTTGTTGGTGTTTATTAATTTTGAAGTCACTATAAACGTCTATGCGACCCTTACTTCGAACGCCATCATTGCATTTCTTCAGACGAAAAGCGGAAGATGGAATAAGACAGAAAGGTGTTAGGCGTACAAATTAAAACGAAAGCTGTCCGACTGCCTACTGTATCGGGAAACCGGGAGGGAGGAGATATGGCGAGGGAGAAAATGACATTAAATGGGTAAAATCCATCCTAATAACTTCCTGAAAACTAATTTTAAGATAACGCCACGACAGAACATTCTATCCCATCAAGCAAAGTTTAATTAATTTTGGCCCATAAATACCACAACAGTTGGAGATTTTTGTTTTTGTTTTTCCATGCGCCTACACCACACAGCAATATTACAGGAGTAATGACTTAGCGGGAGGGCGAATGGCATCGTGGGCTTGCCGGTAGCTTGAGGTAGGTAGGTAGGTAACTTTTAACCTCCACTCATTTTCGCAAGCACAGGGTAGCCAGCCGGTATGAGAAGTGGCTAACCTCCCTGTCTTTCCGTCTATTTATCCTCCTCCTCCTCTTGGTAGCATTGTTCAAGTGGCAGTACAGCTGACAGAAAACGGCTAGACCTTGTTTAGCGTCAGCCTAGTTAATTAAGGGCTCTAGTCGCAATAGAAGGGTGCGCTGCATTATTGCTCGTGCTGATTTTTTACAGTGAATAGTTGCAGACGCTCATAGACAGAAAGCTATATAGACAGAAAGCCTGATATTATTAGCTTCGCAATCGACTGGTTACACTCTACACTGACTGCGGGAATGCCTGGTGAAAGATGACTTTGAGTTTTTAACATTTTTGCACTGCTGCACATGCGTCTAATGGAGAAGCACTACACTCTTACTGAGCCCTTAAAATTGTTTGCTCTGTAGACTTCCTTAAATGTCAGTCATGCGGCAGTACGTTACTTATTATGGCTATAGGTAGCGCGCTAGAGGTTTGGCTTACTAAACGAATTGCATCTAGTGCGTAGGGGCAGAATCAATGCTCAGCTTTGATAAAGACGCCTGCTTGCGGCCGATATTAGCAACATTCAAACCGCTTACCCCACATCTACTTGAATGCATCTTTAAGAGCGATGCGTTTGTTTCCTATAACAGGAGATAATAGCTACAAAATTCGTTTACACGTCTTACTAAACGAATGAACAAGAACAGAAACAACATTACATTCGTTGTTATAATCACCTGTGGTGTACCTACTGTACGTGCAATGATTATGCGTCTGACCATTACCAACTGATTTGGGCAGTACTTCCTGTTACTCGACCAGTTGCTTTCGGCGTCATCACTTTAGTACGATTTCAGTGGGCTGTACGTAAGGCGGGTGTGTAATGAAACGCAACGGTTTCTCAATAAAGCAATCTCCTCAAGCGGCGTTCTAAAGTTTCTTATAAGTATGCGCGGTCAGGCTAGAAGCGAAACTCGTCAAAGAATATATGCCACCGACATCGCAAGTACCTTAATGTGTGAACGAGATTTGGAGAAACTCCATGAAGCTTTGGTGGAGAAGTGGATATGAGAGGATAAAAGCGATAAGCGCGAATAAAAAGAATTTTTTTTTAAGTCTGCGGATACTTCCGCCGTTAATTCGTTGCGCCATTAACTTCAACACGCAAGCTTGTTCCCTTTTTTTTTCTCCTTAGAGGCGACAAACTCATTTTTGTTAAACCCTTATCTTTCGACCTCACGGCACGCACGCCGTAGAATTTTTTCGGTGAGGACTTTTTCTGTGGTTTAATCACTGCAGCAGATATTCTTGGGTCTCAAACATACGCCTGTTTTGCCACCGAACCTATTTGTTCCGTAAAGTGGCATACTAAAAAAAAAGAAAGAAAGAAAGCACGCCCACGCTGCGAAGTTTCTGTCTGTAGATACTCAGTCTGTAGATATTCGGTCTCATCCGCCCCGTGAGAACTTTGGTGTCAAGCTCATGCCTCCTTCACAAATTATTCGTAACATTACGAGTTTACTTTGTGGACGTCGTCTCATACCATTTTTATATTTAATTAGGAAGACCTAGAGCGTTGTCCTTTTGACTTCATTAATGTAAAAGGAGAGGATAATTTATTACAGAACAAGAGAGGTATACCTCAGCTGTTATGCTGTGGCCTGGTACTCTGAATAGAGGAAGGAGGAAAGGGCATCTAAAAAGAGTGATGGAAAGAACTGCCTATATGTACAGTAACCACTTAACACATTGGTCTCTCTAAAATCTGAATTCGAGTCCGGCGCGCTTTTGTAAGTGTAAACGTTTTTCTGCGGTGTGGCCATACCTTGGAGCCAAACCCCTGGCAATGGTTGCCTTCCGGTGCCTGCTATAGTACAAACCAAACCTGCGTCTTCCGCTGTGTCAAGTACTGAGAACATTCACACATCAATTTTACAAAGTCTCGGACACCTGGCATTGTTGACAGCTCGGCCGGTCCCCACGGCCGATAAATTGGGCGTAGCGTCGAGTGAAGACGAAATCCTGGCGATCGCGGTGACTCATATTTGCTTCGGTTGGGTTGACTTTAGTTTCGGCTACGCTTGGGGGAGAGAGCAAATGATAAAGGAAAGGTAGGGAGGTTAACAAGGACTGAGCCCGGTTGGCTACCCTACACTGGGGAAAGGGAAAAGGGGACGGAAAGATTAAAAGAAGAAGAGAAAGTCTACTGGGTATATCGTTCGGTCACTCAGTTCGGATCACAAACGCTGACTCAAACCAGTAGCCTTCAAATATCGCAGCAGAGCTTTTGTGGCCTTTTGTAGCTGCGATATGCGAGGCCATGGTCCCAAGATCTTCTTCAAGGTGAACGGTGTTCTATCTAGCTGATTGAGAGCTGTGCAGAGGTCATGTCTTTCGTTTTGAAAAGATGGGCAGTAGCACAGTAGATGTTCTATAGTTTCCTCGGCACCGCAGGCATTACAGTCGGCGCTGTCAGTCATTCCAATCAAAACCGTATATGCATTGGTGAATGCGACGCCCAAGCGTAAGCGGCACAGCATTGTTTCTTCATTTCGCAGAAGCCCTGGTAACAGCCGCAGTTGCATAGAGGGGTCGAGGGAATGCAATCGTTCTTGGGTGAATTCAGGTGTGTGCCACTTCTCTAATGTCATACGGTGTGCTGCTACCTTGCTTAGGTGTTGGGCTGCGTCGGTCCGCGATAAAGGTACAGAAACAAGGGTTGCTCCTTCGTGTGCTTTCCTAGCAGCTTCGTCAGCGAGGTCGTTGCCGGAGATACCGCAGTGGCCAGGCAGCCACTAAAACACGACATCGTGTCCTTTCGCTATCATACGATGGTGCATTTCTCGTATCTCCGACACTAGTTGTTCACACGACCCGCGACGAAGAGATGACAGAAGACATTGTAAGGCCGCCTTCGAATCGCAGAATATTGCCCACCGATTAGCGGGTTGGTTGTTAATGTAATCAACGGCACCTCGGAGGGCAACAAGCTCCGATGTGGTCGATGTTGTCATATGAGGAATCTTGTATCGGACGCTAATTGATCGTGATGGTATAACCACTGCGCCGGTGGAGCTGGTCTGAGTGGAAGAGCCATCCGTATATATGTGGACTCGGTCAAAGTAGAAAGTGTTCAAACAATCCAGAGCTGCTTGCTTCAGGGCCAAGGTAGGCAGGTCGGTCTTCTTCCTTATCCCTGGAACCGTGAGACGCACTTGAGGTTGCTCTAAACACCACAAAGCTGAGGTTGAACGTGCTGAGGGTGTGAAGCCCGATGGCAGACAGGCACGATGGATGCTGACCTCGTTGGAGAAGGACGCCTGTGGTCGTCGTTCTGGCAGGCAGGCAAGAGAGCTTGATTGCATGCGTGAAACATGACGAACATGGGCCCTAAGCGTGTCGATGCTAATGTAAGTCGCGATCGGATGGTCTCGAGCCATTATAATGGTTCCTGCTGTTGAGGCGCTCCTCGGAAGTCCTAGGCAAACACGTAGTGCCTGTGCTTGCACGCTCTGTAGTTCTCGAAGATTTGACTTGCATGTTTTAGCAAGCACGGGAGAACTGTAACGTAGCAATCCGATGAAAAGTGCTCGATATAACTGTAGCATGGAGCCCACTGAGGATCCCCATGTTTTCCCGGCGATAAACTTGAAGACATGAACAATAGATGTGAGCTTCTTCTTCAAGTGGGCAACATGAGGGCTCCAAGAGAGGTCCCGGTCCACAATGACACCCAAAAACCGATGATTTCTCTTGTAGGAGATAGGCTGGCCATTAATGCACACTGGATAATGAGACATTGGTTTTCGTGTGAAAGCGACTAACGCACATTTTTCTGTAGAGATGGTAAGGCCTTGTGTGTGAAGATAGTGAGATGCCTGTGTTGCTGCTTTCTGGAGCCTTGCGCGAACCTGCAGACGAGTGACCGCTGATGACCAGATGCAGATGTCGTCGGCGTAGATTGAGACACTCACTGTTTCCGGTAGGGATTCGGCCAGCCCAAGAAGCGCGAGGTTGAAAAGAATAGGGCTTAGAACCCCCCCTTGGGGAACTCCTCGGCATGTGGAGTGGTCGGTAGTGGGACCATCTTCCGTACGTACGAACATGGACCTTTGTGTCAAGTAGTTTCTGATCCATCGATATACTCGCCCTCCTAGTTCAATTGTCAAAAGTGCGTCTAGAATGGGTTGATGGGAAACGTTGTCGTAAGCGCCTTTCACGTCCAGAAAGAGCGCTACTGATAATCGTTTCCAAGATTTTTGCTGTTCTACAGATGACACTAAATCGATGACGCTGTCAATTGATGAACGGCCTCGTCGAAATCCCGCCATAGAATCAGGGTAAATCTTATGGTGTTCTAGGTACCATTCGAGGCGCATGAGGATCATGCGTTCCATGAGTTTCCCGACGCAGCTTTCAAGTGCTATAGGCCGATATGATGCCAGTTCGAGCGGCGACTTTCCTGCTTTTAGTAGCGGTACCAGGCGGCTGCGTTTCCACTCCTGTGGGACGACACCATCTTGCCATGAACTATTAAAAAGGCTGAGGAGTTCTCTTCGTGCTTCTCAGCCTAGGTGGCGCAAAGCAGTATATGTTATGCCATCGGGCCCTGGTGAAGACGAACACCTACAGAGCGCCATAGCAGCTTCTAATTCTTCCATAGAGAATGGAGCCTCCATGCTGGTATCTCGTGGACCGGGGATGTCGCTTAAAGCCATGTCAGGGACTAAAACTGTGCCGCCGGCGATTTGCGCGCAAAATTCCTCTGCAACGTCTATCTCGCGGCGGTTTTGATAGAGAGCGAGGGCGTTAAAAGGGTGTCGTTGCTGGGGTCTTGAGAAAAGACCCCGTAGGGTACGCCACACACGGGACAATGGCTTGCGGGGGTCTAGTGACTCGCAAAAGCATTTCCATCTTTGATCCGCTAGCTTATCCATTCGGCGTCTTATCTTCTTTTGCATGCGCCGAGCTTCTCTAAGGTCAAGAATTGACTTTGTGCGCCTGTACCTCCTTTCAGCACGGCGGCGTATTGTACGAAGCCTTTCCAATTCAATGTCATTCTCTGTACGCTTTTTCGAATGTGTGAAGCAACGCGTGCAATCTTGCATTGCGTCTGCAATTATGTCTTCTAATCTGCGTGCGATATGTTTCTTGCAGGTGTCTTCTACTCGATCTTGAAAGACTGACCAATCGATTTGACGAGATACATCCGGTAATGCGGCGTCTAGACCATTGATTCTCACATAGGTCGGAATATGATCACTTCCATGGGTTTCAATATCAGTGAACCACTGCACGCTCGAAGTCAGGCAACGTGACACCAAAGTCAAGTCAAGGCAGCTACTGTACGTTGTTCCTCGCAGAAATGTCGGACTTCCGTCATTTAGAAGACACAGGTTGTGGCCTGATGCAAATGATATTAGTGACCTGCCCCTCGAATTTATCCTGGAGCTTCCCCATATATGGTGGTGAGCGTTGAAGTCCCCTGTTATTATCCAAGGACCGGGAGTAGTAGCCATAATATCTTGTAGTCTTTTGCTGTCAAACTGACTTGTTGGGGATAGGTAGACGCCAATAATAGTAAAAGACAGCCTCTTCTTTTTCACAGTAACACAGACGTATTGGTTACCGTCGTGTGGCGCTACGGGTTGCGAAAAATACGTTAGGTCCTTGCGAATATAAACCAGAACCTTACTACTACGGGCACACGTTGTTGAAACAAAAGGTTCATATCCTGATAGTCTTATGGAGGCTGATAAGTTCGGTTCACAGATCACCAGTATAGGAAAGTGGTAGTCAAACACGAACTGTCGAAAATCCGAAATACGTGACCTTAGGCCTCTCGCATTCCATTGGAATATGGAGGCACTTCTCACATCATCCCGGAACGATCGCTGTTGCTGTCGATGAGCCATGGTTCTGCTGTAGAAGTTCTCAAGCACTGGACTTCTGAAGGCTCGCTAGAACCGGATTGATGGCATCCAGCACTTGCAACGCACTTCGAGCTGTTGGTGTCTGTATCTTGTCCAGAAGAACACGAATAGCACTCACCAGAGAGCTGATCATGACAACAATTTTTTGATCTTGGTCCGTCAGTTTTTCAGGAACAGTCGAAGTGTCCCTTGCTGTAGAAGTCTGATTTCGCTCAGTAGGAGCATGTAGCCTCGGGAGTGCAGGCCACGCGTCAGCAGCAGGGCTGTTCGTTGCATCTTTGTCCTTTGAGCTGACTGCGTTTGGCCTGGGCGGAGGAGTGGGTGGCAGTGTACGTGGTTGGCGCTCTGCAGAGGCTTTGAAGGTTCGTGATCGACGTCGGCGACGCGATCGTCGCCGCCTAATAGATGTTGCTGCATCTCGGTGAGACGAGCGGTCTCTAACCATTTTCCTCAATATTGCCATTTCCTTGCGAACTAACGGCTACGCTTGAGTTTTGCTTCGGATATGCAACATTAAGTATCGAGACCTTTTCTTGGCACACATATGAAGATTCGCCAAGTTTTGAGAGCGAATGTTTCCACATCGCTGGTCTGTTGTGCCACTAAAATTAATGTCCAGTATATTGCGTCCAAACAAAGCAAGGGTATTGGCGAAATCCCATCCAGAGAGTCCAGAAACATCCTCATATTTTACCCGCCTCGGTGGCTCAGTTGCTGCGGCCTAGCGCTGCAGAGCACGAGGACGCGGGTTCGCTTCCCGCTATCGGCTACGGTGGCCGCATTTCAATAAGCGCTGACTTCAAATAACTCGTGTATGGTACTGTAGGTGCAAGTTAAACAACTCCAGGTACTCAAACTCCTTGCGGAGCTCTCCCATATACGACGTCACTCATAACCGCCTGTGCAGCGGCTGAACATTAAACCTCATAGTCGATGTTTTTTTACGTTTAGCGAGAAATAATATCGCCATCGTTGAGATCGAGTACAGTGCATCAAATCGGCCACGACTGTTTACGGGAGTACAAAGTAAGTCTGATAATGGTCGTTTACTCGTTCATTGCGGTAGAAGTTATTCAGATCTGGCACACAGTTGGAATGTATATGAAGGGAAGCTTTAGTGAAGTAGTTAATTCAATCCCGTACAACAAACGGCTATGCGTTTTTCTGAAATCGCATGCAGCGTGTAACCTCATTCAATGTTTATGGTTTCCCACTGCAAAGGTAACAACTAAAATATCATAAAAAGTTCATGCTTATCTATTACAACGCTAACAAGCATGTCGAAATGAAAACACTCACTCAGGCCGATGGACAGTGCAAGACGTCTACGCAGCTACGCTGTAAATTATAGCACTTACCTTCAAGGTCATAGAGATTTTATAATTTTTGACCAGCCATCAGCGTCATTCCGACAAGAATTTTTAATCGCAATGAACACTGAGAGAAATAGAAGACCACGAATACCACATGATAAAAAATATTACTCGTGATAATAACGAGATTTCATTGGTTGCTTTGTGTAGTACGTCAGGATGTACACCTAAAAAATGACGGCCTACCGTCATTTTAATGGTTAAATGCTTGCAGATAGAGCTACGAAGATATTTCCCGTCATTTAGTGTAGCATTTTTTTTATTGTATGTCACGACGATGAAGGTGATGTATAACGCTTGGTGAAACAAGAAAGGTGATGAAAGATGTAGACACACACAAGTACGGCACATATCCAGGTAAACTGAACGATTTGGTGCTGGTATCACGTTGGCACACACCGATTATGGAAGATTAGCCAAGAACGGGCAAGTAGTTAGTTGCACATTTAGCGGAGTGATAAATCAACGGAAATCAAGTAAGTCCACCAATCAATTGAATAATGTGCGCCATTCCATTTACAGGTCGGCGTGCATTTACCCGAAACTATTACCCGAAATTCTTTGTTCAGGCTTCATGTAGATTTTTTTTCCTCGTGTTTGTTTTGAAGAACAGAAGTATGCTTGTATACTTGCGCTTCTTTGTCGATCAACGTGCAAGCGTAATTGAGTACGTTCGCTGGTACTAGCATTTGGTGGGCATATGACCTTTGTACGCATATATCCAGATACATATCAACCAAGATCCTAACCTTAACAGCACGCAGCAGCCACGACAAACTTGGGAAAATAGGAAAGAAATCGTCTAAAAATGTCCCCACTTAGGTTTGCTCCTGCGAACCAGCTATGTATTTTGGTATATTTCCGGGCAGGTTGCAGCTCACTTCGTTCGACACTTGCCTCCGAAGCCCCTCCTTTGTTGATCTAAATGACGCCGGGCATGAACGTGCCCAAGGCGGTCATTGCGTTTCCTTCGATGCATTTACGAATGGCGTAATTTAAATCAAGCAAAAGAGTTGTTCTTGGTTGTTTTGCGCAATATCTTTCTTGCGAAATGTTCAGAATCTCCAGGAATTAAAGTGCATTCACAGTCTAAACGTTTTAAAATATTTGCTGGCTATATAAGGTGACCTTACATGTCATCGTGTGTTTTGGGAAGGCTTCCTCACGTATGAAAAAAAAAAGAATTGTTAACTGGTAAAGAAGTATGCACGAAGCAAAACGCGCAACCACGTTTCCAGAAAATGTCTGAGTCATCTTGTTTTTGTAAAAGTAATCTTATGAGGTTCGCTGTTATCCTAAAATTAGACAAAAATTTCTAGACCACGTCATTGCAGCTAAGAAAGCGGCGTTACAAAAATAGTTTGTATATCATAGTTACTACGGGTGTGAAACGCTCGTTCACTATAAATTTGCATCCCTATTCTTGAATCAGTATACTCAGCGTCTCCTGCTGCATCGTGACGTTTTGTTTTTCTAAGAAGCCATTGCTTTCCTTGCAGAGAATGAAGGAGTCGGAATAAGACATCGCACAACGAGTGAGTAATCTTTATTTCTTTTTTTTCTTTTTCAGCTGTAGAACTGAACATCAAGAACGAAGTATCTTGGTCAAGCCGCCAGAGAGAAAAATACATCCGAAATAGGGAACGAAACAAACCTCACAGACGTTGCCAAAACGTAGTTGAATACGCCATAGGTATTTGTACGTTCTCCACTTATGTTTTGTCTCAGCAAGGACATTACACAAAAAACTTTAAATTTCGCAACGCGTCTAGGCCATTTCCAATCTCCTAGCGCCATAATATGTCGCGTACAAAATGCTAATGCAGTCATGTTTCCTCAATCAAGGGCTTCACGTTTACTGTTCACTAATATTCACTATCCCGCCATAGCGTTATAGTCCTTACAGCTCAAAACTCCCCTATAAACTAGTAAAATGGTTCCGCAATTTTTACCACTAAATTGAAGTCCCGCACGTTCTATCCGCATAGAGAGTAGCTCTTTCTACAGCTTGCGCGAAAAATTCCTATGATGGTCCACCTCATCGCAACAACTTTTACTATCAAATCGTTCTTCTCTTCCGCCTACCCACGCTCGAATGATATGTGGTGTGTGATATGAAACCGGACAATGAAAGACAAAATTGCAGAGCTGAAAAATGTTAAAAGGTGCCGCTTTTCTCGTTTCGCTTTAAGCGTGGACACTGTGCCTACCAGTAATACACTATAACCACAGGGCTCCGTGACATTTTCTATGCACATATTTGCAGCAACCCTCGTTTGTTACGACAAAAGACCTTGATTCAAACTGTTCTATTCTTACTTTGCAGTAATATACTTTTATTCAAAGAGTGTCCAGAAAACGTGTTCAGACAGGCAAAATATCGTCTTTGCATATTCAGCCTTCCTTATGGACTTTTTCTAGCTTCCCAAGTGCAAAAACATCTACATGAGTTTTTGCTTCACTTCTGTTGTTTTTTGCCCGGCTCGTCGAGAAGCTTGTAAGCAGACGTGGTCATAGAGTTTTCCGAACGGGCTACTTTCACCATTCTAAAGCAAAGGAAAGAAAATGTAATAAAATAGAAACTACTGCGATGTCATATTTTATTGCTTTCTTTAGTAGGTTTGAACGAACGACGTGTCCAGGCATAAAAGACCCTAGTGGATTTTCCTAAAGGACACTTTCATTTCCGCGCATTTATCATTTCGCTGTTGAGCGGTTACGATGGCCCACTGCCTGCTGTTCATGTACTTGCGAACTGGTAAGTGATAAATATGAAGATTCTCTTCTGAAACGCTCTTCTTTTCTGGGTTTTTGCAAGCCTAAAATATATATAGTGCATACTCCCGAGCATATTTCTTGCGGTGTCCCCGTGAGATCACGAATATCTCTCTTTTTTTTAACGCTTCTTACAACTGCTGCGAATTCCTGGTACAGTATTTTTGACGTGAAAAGATCGTTTCCAGCTCAGCTATTTTTTCTCGCAGGCATTCAACAGCAGTGAGACGGAGACTGCACGTTATAAAAGAATATAGAGGCGGGGCAGGGGGAGGTGGCGGGCGGGGGCTTACGTTATCTAGGTATGAATTCTAGCAACTATGAAAGAAAGACCTCTCCTGAATAAATGGGGTACTTCTTGGGCCACCGTGGCAATATATAGAACTTTAGCGATGTTCCTGAAACACAATTTACCTCAAGCATAGAAAATGAGCTTAATCAATTTAAGGTTGCCCACGATCCTGATGTGTAGTTATTTTCCCAAGCTGCCGTTCAAAATGTAATCTCACCCAAGCATGCAATAATAAAGAGCATTTAGCAGTAAAGGGAGAAAAGAAGGGAGGCTAACGGGTTCAATTTTCGTTAACCATGACCATGTCAGTAAAACGTATGCCATAACTTTCGTATGCTTTTCTTTTTGAATGTTATACCTTCGGGCCTGGCGCGAAACCCTTCGTCTTGAGCGCACACACGCACACACACGCACACACGCACGCACGCGCACACACACACACGGTGAAATTGTCGTCCACACGACCGTAGCATTCAGATTCATGGATCCAAACAAATTTTTCGTAGCATTCAGATTCATGGATCCAAACAAATTTTTCTTTCAGTGTGAAGCTGTCTTTCTGAAAATAGCACATGGGTTTGATTTGTCGATTTGTGCAACAGAAAGGTGGATGACAATGTCTCCGTGACGAATGTGTTCTCCAACAAATCTTTCCACCTTGTAAAGGCAAGCCTGGTGTAATTTCACTTAGTGTTTTTTTTTTTTTTTTCGGAGAGGCTAGACGCTAGATGTGGCAAATATGGCCGATGATACTGATACAATTGGAATGAGCGGACAGCTATTTGGAACAAAGGTGTTTACTGCTAGAAGCGCCTTGAGTCACACTGCATGACTTTAGCGACGCCGAGCGGCAATTTTCATAGCTAAGGATGTCTTTGTTTTTCTTGTGCTCAGTGTTACGTTGAAATGTTTACTGCCTCTGCCATAGTATCTTTCATTTCCTCCACAGCTCCGTCTCCTGCCTGATTAGTTCATCAGAGCAAACTAGAACCGTGGTTTCACGATTTCTATTTGCACAAAGTCAGACCCTGTGCATCGCTAAATGCATCCGGAAGTACACATGCGTAGCTGGTAACCAATTTGAAATGTATTGCGTATGACAGATCATTCGTGCTATAATAAAGCAACACAATTGGTGCGAAGGGAACCAAAACGATGCCCAAAGGCAATTATGCTCTTAAGTTTGAATGGATATGGCGAACTAAGCGAACAAAAAGAGGAAGAGTAATTGCAGATCGTCCGCCGTGGCTTATTTCAAGCCGCCAGAAGCAAGTCTTTCATCGAGCTACAAAACAACATCGCAATTAACTACGTTCTTTGGGGAAAGGTGGTGGTGCAGCGAGAAGCTCTAAACTCTTACAATTACCGTCACGTGTTGGGCGAGTCCCAGTAGTGCCGTGGAGTTTTCTTTCGGGTAAGTCGCAGTCCGGTCACGCTTTTGCTTGTCGTTGGAACAGGTGTGGGATTCTACATCGGCGATCCATGCATACAGACCTGCAGCAGCGTCTTGCACCACGTGTTCTGCAACCACACTTCTCGACGCTGCGAGTGCAGGCGTGAGCATCCCGTTAACATAAACAACAGGCAATGCGTCAAAGGTACGTGTACGAATGTGAACCACCTTGGGAGGCACGCATGTCTCCTTGAGCGCGTATCGCATACGTGCTGTCGAGCACGAAAATTTGCCAGACAGACCGTTTCACACAGCTGTGAACTTCTGCTAGACCCATACTGCATGTACACGCCTGCGCAGCTGACGGTACCTTACGGAGCCGCCTGCGCCGGTTCTCGGTCCAGACGTGACTACTGAGTTCGAGTTACCCCTCCCAAGCGCCGACGGATGCATGGTTACAGCCTAGTCGAGCGCGCTGTAAGAGTGCTTTACTCGCACGTCGTACTTGACTTTATTGGTATTTTGATTCATTGTAATGTCTATTGCGAAAGTGAAAATATTTGTCTGCCCTTCAGCCAACATTTAAAAGCGCTTATTTACAAAGGAGCAACTGCACGAAAACTGGCGCACTGTTAGATACCTCAGCAATTATTTACCTTTTGGGCGCGTTCCTTCCTTTATTTTGGAGACCATGCAAATGAAGAATGGTCGGGTTAATCGAGTGCGAGCTTAGCGAACCTTTTAAGTGCTCTCTCATAGAGCCTTCGAGTGTGAAGGGTGTATCTTGAGCGGTCGCCTCGAGATCAGTTGAAGGTTTTCTTTTTCTTTGCTTTTAGCACGAAAGTGTGTTATGGCGGGCTGCACGAGGAGTTTCTCGCGGGTATACACGTCACTGAAATGGTGTCACTAAAATAACGCGCTAATTTTCTACCATCGCAGCAAGATGGCGCAATTTCGCCATTCTTTCACCTTTGTTGTCTGATGGCCTGCCAAAACGACGCAGTTTCACCACAGAACACCCGTAATACTGATCGCCAATTCAGCAAATCGTACTGTCGCGCACGGGAGTGCCCTGGGGCGACGATGATTGGATGATTTGCTGAGTTCGCCATTAGAGAAGGGAAGCTGTAACTTCCACAGTGCAACGTAAATAAGAGTAGCTGTGACGTCGCAAACTAAAGTATACGATTGAGACATGGCGCTGTCAGTTAGAAACCGATATTATTGTTACGTAGTGAGCAATATCACCCCTGCGGTTGCGGCTAGTGGATCTGCTCGCGTTCCTCGCTCGTCGGTTTTCGGTGTTTTGTTACCCCTTTCGGGGCAGTATCCGTGTGTACGGTATCCTAACATCACGATAAATCTCTTTATTAGGTCGCCAGGTTACCGAGAAGCCTTAACTGGCAAAAAAGCAGTTCAGACAAGTGAGCTTACGTTGTTAATTGTCAGCGGTAATCGAAACAGCGCTCGCCCACAATTTTTTGTACAGGTCAGATGGACTTAAAAAATCTATGAGCACTTTGCTGAGCTAAACTGCGATAAACGAAAGCTTTTCTATGATGGCCTCTTGCTGTTGTGTGAACTGTTCTGCTACCGGACGCCGCCGTGGCAGCGAGCATGGGATGCAATCACAGCCATATGGCTGCAAGGTTTGTCGTCGATGTGCGCGCACCCCCACGCGCATGTCCGTGCTTTTCTCCTTGCTCCCCTCGCCGGTATCACCGCTTTCCTGCGTCCACCACGGACTGCGCGCGGACACTCATGGGCCACTAAAGGCTTACACCTTAATACTGTCAGTCACTGAGTTTGCGACATACAGAAGCACAAACAGCCATCTATTTAATAGAATTGAAAGCTGAAATCTAGGCATTGTTTCTGATTGTGCTTGTTATGCTGGTTAAAGCCGGGATAACGAATATTCAGAGAACGGTATTTATGTTAGGCTACCTCGTACTGTTACGTGCTGTCCTTCTTGATGTGTTTCACATTTACGTATATTGTCTGCGTTTGACGATTTCCGGTAGACTACAAAATTACGGGCGATGCTTAGAACGTTCTATGAATATGAAGGCGAAAGCCTTATTTGGACCATCGGTTGACCTGCTATTGAACTTTCCGTTGAACTTCCTACATTCTAACTTCTACATTCCCAGAGCGCCTACGTCGCATTAGGGCCGCGTGTTTTTCTATCCGGGCCGCTACCGCAGCTTCATCCATCGCCGCTTCCTCCCGACGGCGGTTACGGCAAACGGCATTCCGAGCTGCTCTAGCCTCTTCCGCCATGGCGTACTTACTCGGTCTTCCCCGCCCGCGAATAGGGCCTGGTGTGTCATAACCCATAGCGATGTGCAATGAAGCTGCGACATGTATATGTCGCCCACGCGGCGACATGTACAAAACACACAAGCGTCCTCCCGCCGTTTCAAAACCGTTCTGCGGGCGGCGCCGCTAAAATTTCCCTCATCCTCCTGCGTATCACTTCTGCCCAACAGAAAAATTTGTCCGTCACGTAAGACCATGAATGAATGATGCTCTCTTAATCAATCGCACATGCTTCAGTTAATTTATGTACCTCACAACGCGACCTTGAAACATTGAGATCTAAGGTTTTCGCCATATCGCTGTGAGCTCGCTGCTATAAACACAACAGCGTTCCTCCTTAATTGCTCTTGGAATGTTCTGCTCTGAGCGGAACTTACCGTAAGCGTCAAGATAACGTTATCAGATAATTCACTGACCACTGACCAGCACCAACGGCTTCCGTTCGGTCTCATCTTGTGCACCATCGAAGTGCGACGCCTGCGATGTCACTGGCCATGCGCCTCGTCATGACAGCGTTGTGAGACGCCTGCTAGGTAGTTATCGCGGGGCTGTTTCTTCGAGCCAGCCGAAGTTCTGGAGTTCTGTGCTGCGTTACGCCGAGGGGTGTCAACGCAACCTCAGACCTTGCAATTACTGTCAATGAGTCACCCTGGACGAAACTGCGAAACTTCTTGCTGGAGTGCTCGTATAAATAATAGAGCAATGCAATAATATTTACTGACTTTGTGAAGTCCGCTGCATAGTAGAGAAATAAGCAGTGAAATGGAAGGTTTATTGTTCACATAGATAGTTGTGCCGAAAGTCGAAAAAAGAAAACACGACGTATGTTTCACATACAGACGCTAAGATACAGTGGTCTAACACTGCGTACCTGTAAGCGAATAAAGTGTATAAAGACCCTAGAAATAGACCAGGTTCGTTTGCATGGCGAAGGTGGTCACATATAAACGGGGGATGCCAGTTAGCGGTCGTGGAGGTTGACACGAAACATTTTCTACACAAGGAATGCCAGCTAGCTTTTGCTTGAAATATTTAATTAGGACCTCATGGCGATAGTTATGCCGGAAACGTTTACTACCGAAGTACTGGGAACTTCAACTGCTCCTTTCTTAGTTTAATGAAAATTGTTAGTCCCGCATTCTTGTAGCAGCCGTTTGAACCAATTGCACACAATTAGCCGGACTCACCGGTGTGCGGGGTGGGGTACTCGTTTGATTATCAGGACCTCCATTCCCGTCAATGGAGCCAGCAGCATCAATCCAATCCTGCAATACGCTATCTTGAAGAGCCACCGTACTTGTTCAAGTGAATGAAAAAGTTACACCTTCATATGTAATAAGCATTATAGGAAACCACATCATAAACACCTAAAGACAATATTATTTACATTTCTTTAATACCCTTTAAGGTAATACTTCCGAGTGCAAGTAAATATAGCCACTATGACTGAATCGGCTACATGCAAACGCTTGCTTATAATTGGTATAAAAGAAAATTGATAGAGATCCCACGCTGCGTAGGGATAGATAGGTACACGTAGGAATCGTACATGGGAACAGCACTTGCATGCATGTTCCTCAGCTGTTCCGGAAGATTTCATGATCTAACAAGGCAAAGCGGCGCATTACGACAATAGACGTTCTGCAGTTCAAGTGACGAACGCATCTCTCAGCCACCATGGTGGACCTTCAAAGCCAGCAGAAATTTTGCTCAGCAATGTAGCGGTGTTGAATTACCATACAACACGCGCTCGACATTCTTGAAACGGGCCATCGGGCCTCACACATTACGTTGAGAGATACTCGTACCAAATTTTGGCGACTGAAGGCCTATAGCTACACGTACGCTTTTCGGCGTCCGCGCGTTTACGCATACGCACATGGTGCGGGACAGATCGTTCCCTTTGAAGCACGGCGCGAGCACACATCTATTCTCCGGACAAATATGGCTGCCACAAAAATACGAGACAATATCTACCAAGGCGAAAATATAGCGAGCCAAGGGGGCGCCCCCTGGCGTACGTCTTGTATAATTCAAACCGTCCCACTTCTAGCAAGGCGCGGCTTTGGGAATGGGCACGGGTGGGAGCTTTCGCGCACTCGCAAGCGTACACCCGCCCACAAACGTTCATAGAGCACGGGATCTCCAAAAACGTTCAATTCCCTAACAGCTTGTAGCAGTAGGCAGAAAAACTGTACACGACAATGTCGTTAGCATATTCTAGTCGACGCCCGAAATGCAAATACCAGACTGCGTTGTGAGGTTGCCGTCACAATCAGCTTCTTTTATCTCAGACCTCGTGCCCGGCAATATTTTGTCGCCTGGATACGCGTAGTTTGTCCTTAACACATGCCTCAGCTTCTACCATCATCGTCGGCTAGGAGATGTGTGTGCGCCGAGAGAGAAAATTTTCCTGGAGGGTCCATACAATCGCTATCGCAATAAATAATCACATGTCTTAAGGCAACCCTGTATTTCTAAGCCCATGCCTCCAAATGTCTACTTCAACACAATCCCTTGTACGATTTCTATGATGCAGTTTGTTCATGGAGTTCACGGGTGAAATATTTGAATGAGCAAGACACTTCTTTATTGAATTGGAGCTGTGTTTTGAAGGACATATCGGTCTGGACACACCAGTAACAATAGGTAGCCTGTATCGACAAAACAAAAGCGTTTTGTCGCAACTTTTTGTCTTCCGTTTTGGCTGTTCGCGCCGAAACATTTACATATAATATGGACACGTTGAGAAAGCAAAATTATATGGAAGTGTGATTTATCGAAGATGCGCCGTCGCCAGACCCAATGTTTTGTAATTGCAATGCAGGCAATGAGAACAACGCTAAAAAGTAACAACAAAAAGGCGGCAACATAGGTGAAACAGTCAATGTAATTGCATTCTTATTCGTGTCACTGTTCGCATGGCGTTCTTTGTGAATGTGAGCCCATGCCTCCAAATGTATATTTCAACACGATCCCTCCAACGATCGCTAGGGTGTAGTTTGTTAAAGCTCCAAAAGGTTAACAAATAAGATTTGCTTTTTAGTTCGCACCCGGCTCTTAGTTTAGAACTTCCTACCTTTTGACCTCCACCCCTCCTTCCTGTCCGTCCTGTCATGTGTCTTCCTATAATCGATTTCGTGGGTCCTGGCAATTCTTCTTTCAGCAGCGCATCGTCGCTCAGTGTCCCCACAAATATTCTTTCTCGTCGTTGTCGTCGAGAAGCACACAATCCTGTCAGTTTGGATTTGGCGCAAAGGATGTCTTGGAAACATTCCCCTTCTTTGTCATAATACCACCTGCAGGATAGTGGGTCGAGCCATATTTCATTGCTTTCACCGACAAAATTTTCCGGTAAGGCATTTTTCTCTTGCATGCTTCTGGTAATTATCTGGCACGTATCTCCACAGGTCCTCGATGCTATAATCTATTCACTTCAATCGTGAATATTTGAAGCTCTGTCCTCGTTAGCCGAGATTCCGCTTCATGTACCGGCACGCATGGTATTTAATTTTCGTTTGCCTTTCCTATCTCAGAAATAGATGCAAATGAATGTGTCACGAAAAGACTGTCATAGGTTGTTAATGAACAGAGTTCCTTGCATAATTCCTTCAACAGAAGGAACATGCGTCATGAGGAAGTTGAACAGGATTGTATAAAACGTATCAGTGGGGGCGCTTGGCTGTAGTTTGCTTGCTTTATTAAAATTATAATTTATTAGTATGCTACGATTTATAAAAATAATTGACCTTTTCGTCAGGCGTGTCCACTTGGTATGAATGTATTGAACCAAATGTTCCGCAAACATTTTGCAAGCAATGAAAACAATGCTTAAAGTTAGCCAAAAGAAGATCGGCAACAACAAAGGCAGGACACTCAATGTGATTGTGTTCTTATTCAAGCCACTGTTCGCTCCGCATTTCTTGTCAGGCTGCGAATCTCTACTTTAATTCAATGCGATCCCTCCTATACGATCACAATGGTGCAATTTCTGCGTTCGCCAAAGCATCGCTTCCTTTATTTACTTTTTCATTTCCCGCTTTATTGCGCCTCAGGAACTTCCCGTTTTCCGTCCTTTTTCATCTCCTCTCTACCATCTATCTCTGAATAATCAATTTCGTAGGTTCTAGCAGTTTTTGTTTAAAAATAGCATCGCCGCTGTGTATCTGCACAAATATTCTGTGTTTTCCCTGTCGTTGAGAAGTAAACAACCCTGACATATCGGATTTGGCGCGAAAGGTCTTTTGGAACCTCTCCCATTATTTGACGTAATACCATCTGCAGGATAGCGGGGCGAGCCTTATCTCGGTGCTTTTGACGGCGCAATTTTCCTTTGGGGAAAGCTTGTATTTTCTATCACACATTTCTGCAGTTCCTTGGTGTTAGAATCCGTTCACTTCACTTCTGAATCCCTGAAAGGCGGCTCTTGTTAGCCAAGATCCCCTTTCGTGTACCGGCAAGCAAAATACTTGTGTTTTGTTCGCCTTTCCTTCTTAGTAATAGATGAAAATACGTCACGAAAAGGTCATCATACGTTAATATTGAACAATGTTCGTCGTACAATTGCAGAAAGGATGACTGGAGCATTCGCGTTATAGACAAGTTTCACAGAGTGGTTTAAACTACTTCACAGCGATTGAGTACCATAAACTTGTTGTTGCTGTTGCTAGCTGCCTTGCAAACTGATGGAAAGGTAAACAAATGCTAGGATGGCATCCTTATTTGGCATTTTTTTTTAATGAAGCTTTCTTTGCCCCTTCCTTCGACTTCCCTGCTGCTTCTGCTGTTGCTGCTGTAACACCCAGCTATGTCAATACGTAGTGGAGAAGCAAATCGCTTACATTGGCCATGTCGGGACGTGGTCGAGACGTGGGCATGTCACAAAGACATAAAATGCATGCGCTGTTGGTGTTTAGCGTCATGACATTTGTTTATGAGCTGTCATAGTCATAACTCCGAGGAATAACTTTGTAAAAAATCTAAGACAATGTATACGCCACGTGGAGCAGCGGTACGAGCGCATTGGCACGGTTACGCAGAGAGGCGCCAAGGAGGTAGCTGTGGCAGAAAACGACAGCGAACGTGAGTGCACTGGCACGAGCCATTGCTGCCGATGATAGTTTTTGCTCACAATGATTTGTTGACGGACCCGCAAAATGCGCGGCAACCTCGCCACAAACAGCTTCGCTGCAAAAAACATTTGCTTCTTAGCTCCGCTTGTCTGTTCCTTCCTTCTTAAGCGCGAGTCATTGCGCTAACCTTTATTGCGACAAAAACTATACGGCCACTCCAGGCGCATTTTTCGCCGTCGGCATCGAAGGGTCCGAGGGCGATGATACCGTTGCCACACGTCGTAGGCTGTATGTGGAAGTGAAAGCACGCGAAGGAAGCCGATAATCGTGGCTCAATCTAGCGCGCGTTAAGGAGAAAGCGGAGAGCAAACACGCAGTCTTCCTTGGCGCGAAATGCCGTGGGGGGACGGAAGGGAGGGGGTGGGTGGCGTTGTGCTGCGGCAGCAATTGTGCATTTCGCATTTCGCGAGAGGGCGCAACGGGAACTGACGATCGCGGCTCGATCTCGCGCGCCATATACGGAGGAAAGCGGGGAGGCTGTGCGGGAGGGAGGGGGACAGCTTCGACTCCGCCAACAAGAGCGTAATTTGCACGGCCGCGCGCGCGGTTGCGCGCCGTATATTGCAAAGGATATGCAGACGGCTGATACATTTCTGCGCGCTGTGTTCTCGTTGCTTTTGAGTTCTCGTTGCTTTTTGAGAGCACGCGCTGCTGCTGCCGCGCGTGCTCACACCAGCGTCCGGCGTCCACCGTTTTGCAGCGAGTGTCCTCGCTCACCGAGTGTTATGTGTTCATATATTATTGTTCGACCTGACACCACGCTTGTTAATTAAGTTCGTAACCGAGTGATTCTGAGCTTATAAGGCCCATAAAGCCACTATCCTTACTTCGTATAGCTGTGTGCTAATTTGCTATCGCAATCGATTCTCCGCCTTTCCAAGGAAACTGCGACTTATTTTCTGATCGAGTCATACTTCAACTGAACCAAATGTATTCGCTTCTGCAAATTATCTGATGAGTTGTTTCGAGCACGCCGCCTTCTTCTGTCTCTGTCGTATTTGTGTTTAGGGGCAATTAATAACGATTACATTAGCACAAAATTCAAACTCACGTCATTTTGTGCTTTCTTTTTCTTCTGTCTTACAAAGCCTCTTCTCTGGGCAGCCACTGCGCATATCACGAGGTGTGCGTGTATTCCGTGGCCCACTCGTCCTGTCAGAGCAGCAAGTGCCGCTGCGTTGATGGTCATGAGCCCGACGCTGAATCCAAAAAGTGCACACCAAGTGAGTAGTGAGCATTCACTAAAGTGTTCGTGTATTAAACTGGAAGAGATTTATGCTTGCGTGCCTGTCAGCAGTCATCTCAAATTTCTGTAGAAAAGAAGTTTTACCTCTGAGGTCCTACCGAACTTATTGGAATGAAGAAGTGGTTGTGGACGACCACTAAACCAATTTTAATATTGTACAGTAAATAAAATATTCTAGGTACCTAAGAACTGTTTCTTTGGAGCAGTTATTTTATGTAGGCCCTCAACTCAAATTCTCGCACGTAGAAATCAAATGTCAAACTTACGGTTCTGTTAGCAAAAACACACGCGCGGGCACACGACACAGGCGATAGCAAAGTTCTGTCATCTGCAAGTGTTAGAATACATATGGGGGACAAAAATGATATGCAACGCAATGCTATATACAGAGTACTTAAATTTGTAACTTATGATTAGGACGTTTTCAGAAGTCGGGGAAACAAAGTAATCATTTGATCTGTAATATTTTTCGTGAAACCAGCAAGCACTTATTTTGACAGCGAGGAGGGAAGACGAAACGTTGCTGAACTTCCAATTGAACCATTATTTACCTATCAGGACTGATGAGGCAAAATAACAATAAGATCATTCATGTATCTACATTCGCTATGGTTCAGTTTTTGTGCGAAGATGTTCTTGTTCCCAGCCATTTTAGTGCAAACATTGTGTATGCAGCCCACAGTTTAATAGTTCAGGTATCAATTCTAAGAAGCAAGATACAGTGGTACGAGGAATATTAGAATTATTCCTGCCTTGTCGAATAAGTTGGTGAAAATTACGTCAGCACTCCGGCTGTTACGCTGACGAAGAAGTAAAAGAAATATTCGAGCACTATGATTGTAGGACTGCGAATTCAGATATGTCAAGCAGATTTCCTGTGTGTTCTTGTCATCACTCCAATGTAAATAAACATTTCTTTGGTAGTTCAGCAATTGGCCGTGTTCGTTCTGCCTTGTCACAATAAATGTCCGCTAATTTCCTGCACACTAGGAACCAGTACCTCAACTGAGAACCTGTGTAAAATGTCAATTCTTTTTTCGTTCACTATTACGCAGTAATACACGTTGTCTTCTAGTCCGAATATTGTACAATGTTTACAAACTCTCGTAAACAATTTTTTCTAAACAAAAAATATGCGTCGGGCATTCAACAGAATTGATCTTTCTTTCCTAAATGAAAACAGTTTTATCCAAATAGGTTTACCGATTGCCTAATGAGATCATTTGTGTGCTTCTGACTACTACTAGCTTAACAGCGCTAATTTAGAGATATTACATGTAGTTCGAGCCTTCACTACTCGTTTTCTTGCGAGGGACATACCATGGTTCCTAGCAATAGGCAACTTAACTAGCTTGTTTTTGCACTTTGTGGAGGGAGAAAGCAAAGAGGACTCAGGCTGCTGATACTTCGCTCCATTGTGCCTCACATAAGCAGAAACACCTACCATAGGTATTAAATCAGCAGTGGCACTGCTAAAGTAATAATCACCGCATGCGTCTATGTGCCGCGTTGGCTCAGTTCAATATGCTAATAATTGTCAAGCCGTCGGTTGCATTTTATGGTACGGCGACCAGATTCAGACTGGCGCGGACTGCATAAACTGCCGTCGACCGAGTATTCAATTATCTATAAAAAACATCAAGAAGCCCAAATTTGAACCCCAAGAACAAGACTGCGTCGTCTCTCATATAGCTCTTTGGTTGCCATGTGATGGTGAATCCGCTTAATCAATCAGCGCAATCATCTATATACCTTCACGTGGAATTTCTTCTCTTGCAAAGCGTATGTTGCATGCACGTTTTTGCAACAAACTGTTAAAGCAGACGTCAGGTGCAGCTTGCCCCCAACTCATCGTGCACGCGTCATGCGAAACCTATAGCACAAGAGATAAGACGCGTGAATAAATTAAAAAATGACCAACCCTTCCTCTACAAGAAAATTGGGGCTACCGAAGCTTGTCTGGCGTGCACCTGACCTTCGTCACGGTTAAAGGGAAGCTGAAACACTTTTCGAAAAAAATGAGTTTTCTGCGGCATTCTACAGTTTTGAGTCCCCTGAACACGAATATCTGGTTCAAAAAGGGCGGAAACAAACGCAAGCGGCTGTTTTTCCAAGAAAACGCGCACCAGCGCCTCAGGGCATCGCCCGAACGCCGCTGTTGCCCGTGATTGGTCGGGGCCGCTGTGACGTCGTTGGCGGTAGTCGCCGGTCGGCGCCGCCGCATGTCTCCGTTCCAGAGCGTAGCACCATTCCTTTCTCTCTGGTAGCACGCGGTTCTGCTGTTCTGGCTTCATAGCTGAGTTGCAAGATGGAACGTTCTCGCTGTCTCCGATAGCTTGTATTGTCCCCGTACATGTTTGAACCCACAGCCGATACGGAAAACGATGGCGGCAACAGAGTCAACGACGATATTGAGTGTGCCAACAGCGAGAGCGATGTGTGCACCATCTCGCGCGCTGGAAATCTTAGCTGGCACATATGTTTTTTTTTTTTTTTTATGTAGCTGCACGTTGCAATGACGGGAGAAAAAATGCGCTAATGTGTCACTGGGAACATGCTGCTGGAAGAATGCCGAAGCACTAACTTCTCATTAGATTTACACGGGTGCAATTCCGCGATGTCAAGCACCTCGCCGCTGCTTGTCTAAAGTCCCGTGGTTTTTTCAGCGTTGATACACGATCGCGAACATAAGTGCCGCGTTTCAAAGCGCGCACATGCAGTGCTGTGAGGTACAGTCATGGAAGTTGCTTATCATACACATCCAGAGATGACCAGAGGTATTATATGTGCAATATTCATACTATGATTCGACGACTTTGCGAGTGTGGCTCGATCAAGAATCGGTATGCGTGCTCCATGCTAGTGTTGACATAAAGATATTAGGCAATTTTAGCACCGCCGTGTGGTAAACACGATAACTGAACCAAACGTCGAATGTCACTAGGCAAGCCTACACTCCATTTGATACCTCAGGTGCATCGCTGTGGAAGCTACGCTCGAAGTCCGGTCACCAAAATTTATTACTGCGCGCGTTTCCGTCTATGCTTCGCAGCGTGCCAGCGGCGTTTGCTCGCGCGAGCATGCACGTGAAGCTGCCGCGACGGGCTGCAATTAAAAAATACCGAAAAGAAATTTTTTTTTAAAAGAACGTGTTAGCAGTCGTATAAGCTAGTACACGGATGGTTTCTATGGGTAAATTCTTTTTTTTTTTCATTCCGAACTGAGCTTATATATGGAAAGCTTTCTGAAAAATTGGGTCAAGAAACACCGAACGTTTTCTAAGTGCGAACGCAGCCACTGCAAGAAGTATCTCAAGCCTCCACAGCGTTGCACCTGATGTATGAAACGGAGTATAGCAACGCTAGCAACAACGCGTTTTCGCATTTGTCGTAAGGCTATCCGGCTACGCTAAAACTGTGTTACCAGACGTTAATGGCTGCAAATGTTCGTATTTCTCCAGTGCATCAATGTGGGCCTAATCACGCTTTCATTAAACTAGGTGCACCTGCATGTGCTGCGTATTGATGGAAGATGAAGAGAACTGCTTGTGCTGCCAGGAGGTGCAAGAGATTAGGAAAAAACAGAAGCGCACGCAGTGCGTAACAAGTTCAAGTTCAAGACAATTCAGGACTGTGTGCCTCAGCAGGGCAGTACTGGAAGTGGCACTTGCCCAGAAAGGAGTCGAACCGGCTGGACAAGGCAAGAAGTTTACACACAGGTGTGAAAATGATATGGCCAATAGAAAAAGAGTGATGCAAAAGCAATTTTTTTACAGGCAGTTGAGGTATGCAGCATACCGCCAGTTTGTCTGGCTAGTATGGAAAAAGTTGGGAAAGAAGAACCGTCGAATTCTGCCAAGCTGTGTACTTGAAGTTGTTCGGGCTTCAGTCGCGCCGATGTAATTGGAATACCGATTGCCCGCATCGTTGTCAAGCTCCGATGATAGTCACTGTCGCGGAAATGGTCCGAGCACAGCGCAGTTGATTTCGTCGGTACGAACTTATCTCTCCTCACCGCATGTACCCACTGCGCTGCAAGCTTCTTTTCCTTCGGGAATTTGTGAAACACCACATCGTCTTGCCCGCCTGTGTTCGCGCAGCCGAATGCTGCACAGAACGAGGGCATGTTGGGCGCCCTTGGCTGTAGGCACTCACGCAGCACAGAAGGAAAGAACAGTTTACGAAAATCGCAAAACAAACGTGAGCGGCGGCGGCGGCGGCAGATCTCTCGTAGCGTCGTTCAGTAAAGCGCAGGACGGAAAGAGGCATGCCAGCACATGTCAGCACGCCGGTCCGCAGCTCGGTTGGCTCGGTCTCCGCCCATGACGTCACTCTCGCCGGTTCTCTCCTCTGCCAACGTCCTCACCCGGCGCTCCGGGAAGCGATGGGGGCGTGTCCGCGCGGGTGATTTAGAAAGCGATTTCCGCCCGTTATATTAACAAAACGAAAAAAAAAAATTCGGAACCGTAAATTATTAGGTCTGTTCTTCCCAATCCCAGCAATTCATAGAAATTGAAAACCGTTTCAGCTTCCCTTTAAGTAACCCACAGGTAACGGTGTCGGATTGCTCCGGCCTCCCGCTCCATCAGCTCGGGATCTTCTCGTTGCTGTCAGATTGTCTGGGCTCGAGCGGCTCTAACGGCTGGATCGACGCGCCGACGGCGACACCTTTCACGGGTGATTTTCTCGCAGGCGCTCGTCGAAGGCTGCCAATTCCTCGGGGGAACGCACAACGCGAGGCCGTCCCATTCGTTTTCTGTAAATGAACTGAGCAGAAACGAAGCCGGCGGCAGCTCGCTCGAAACCCTTTACTGCCTTTTATCTCCCCTGAGGAAGCGATACTGCTCTGATAGGTGCAGCGCTAACCGTGAGCGAGCGCATATGCAGCTGGAATCTCTGCTTATGACTCACACTCCAGCGCCGGCGCATCTGTCAACTCATGAAACCGCCCTTTTCCGCAACTGCTCTGCTCTGGGAGAAACTGGGACTTTTTGCGGGACCTCAATGCCACCGTAACTTGTGAGCGAATAAGAGCTTCACTTGAAGATAGAAGTGGGGTTGGAATGGCCGACGCTGACTTGTTTAGGCGAATAGATGTTCAAAATGAGGACATAATCTATTTTCTCTTACTGTGCTGCTTTAGATGTTTCTAAGAAAATGTGTCTATATCTGCAAACTTAAAAGGAACGTAAAACGTATATAAGTATAAGAGAATTTCAAAAGTTGTGGCTGCAGATATAAGGCGAAAAGAAATACAAAGCCATAACTATGGCGCATAGCAACTAGCGAAATGTTAAAACGATAAAAAGTGCAGAGGGACATCATAGCAGCAGTACCTTGGGTAGACACTGGGGGTGCTATTTTACACTTTCCCAATTGTGCAGATTTAATCCTCCTTCTATAAATACCCTCAACTCAAGAATATAAAACGAACTATTTGCCGTGGCGAAACATAGGTATTGGTCAACAACACAGAAAGCACGCTTTCAAATTAGACATGGGATTGCTTGCACTTTCTAAAGAAATACTTTGAATCAATAAACTTTTGTTTCTTTACTCCACGCAACAACCGTTGTCAATGGAACCGATTTCTCGGACCATCAGAACGTTAGCTCTATGAACATTGGGAAATGTCCATGCAGCAGTTGTCAATGGATACGATTTCTTGGAACAACAGAACGTTAGCTCCGTGGACATTGGGAAATGTCGCATGTCTCGGCATTATTGATTTGTTTGACAGCCTCTACCTGCCTAAGGCATAGTGCGACGCTTGGCTTTGTGCCGTTCGAAACGCTTGGAGGTCAGCACGTCCTGCTCTATTAAAACAAATGAACGAACGGCAAAAAAAATTGTTTCTCGTGCCACGATTTGTGTCTCGAGATTGATCTCAGAAAGCAAATAATATATGCTAAGGCACGCGTAGAAAAGTTATGGCCGTCGAAAGTCGGAATCCCTGGGTCACCTTACATTTGTACGATGGAGAGGTTGAGCCTGGCTGGTGTTCACTGAGGAGCTCTTCTGTTTAGGGCATTGTTCTTACTGGATACCATTCAAGTAGCAGAAGACTAACACATACGAAAAAGTGCCTAAGTGAAGTGTTGCAAATTTTGTTCTCTTTATTATTTACCCTTTGGCGCCTATCTCCGTAGAGTTAAAGCGTAGCGCCGTATGCAAGTCTCTGTGTCGCAGTTATATCTTCCTACATTTTGAGCTAGACAGGTTATATCTGTAGGGCGAAGTATGAGCAAGGCTAATGTACAATCCTTGTTCGCGTTTGACGCCGTCTTTAATTAGCGTTTTATCAACGTTTCCTGCTGTTTCCACGAAGCAAGCCAACTGCATGGAGGACATCCGACTCTATATTTTAGTTAGAACACATTCTTTGTCGAAAAATGGGCTGCGTGCACGTTTATTTGGGGTCATTTTTGAACCACTCAAAAGTTAAAGTTGTCTTATTTTCAACTAAATATTAGCGCTTAAAGTTACGCTAAGATATCTCCCTTATAATCTGCCTAAACTAGCGAAACTGCGCTATCTGTCGCAGACTATCTTAGTAAATGTGTTGAAGGGGAACAGCAGTGATACGTGGATGCACGTTACTATTGCGAGAGCAATTATATGGACACTCCAGGCGCATTCGTGCCGTCGTGGTCACCGTTGCCATCGGCAGGGCCGTGATGTTCTGTATAAATACCAAGGGCGATAACACCGTCCCAGCGCGCCGTGTGCTGTATGTATATGCGAGTGAAAGCGTGCGATGGTGAGCCGTCGATGGCGGTTCAATCAAGGACAGCCCACTAATTTGGCCTAAGCTAAGGCCAATTTCCAATGTTAACGGAAGTCACTTGGTGTATACTGTGTAGGTCGTGGCTGCAGCACACGCGCGCCATAGCTTGGAATGCATCATTTTAATAAATAAGTACATTTCTTAGGCATTGAAATTGCTTTTTTAAATAAGTATCATATAACCACGCTCCTACTTTCGCAGAAGTACAATGTTAAACAAGCCCTTTAAATATTTTATGCACATGATGCGCTATGACGGTCGCTTACCCTGGTGGTCAGCTTGTCGTGCTAGAAATTTTAACAAATTTCTACCAAGCTTCCTGACTTCAATTGAATTGAACGTCTCAAACGGCCTGGACGAAGCTTAGTTAGCGAAAACACGCTACAAAAGGCTGTGCAGAGAGCAGCTACCTATACACCGTTTACTAGCCCTTAAGCAAAGGGTCATAGAATGTATATTGTGTTGCTGTTGAGCCTTCTCCTGAATTCTATAAGATATTTGTTGAGGTAGATGACGCGACGGCGACGGCAAAAGTGCGCCTCGCGTTCGTGTCATAAAATTCATAAAATTCATAAAATTCGTGTCATTGACTTCACTGTTTCTTGTAGCACACCCTTCCAAGTGCCGCTTTCATTTGTCGTGATTCATAAGGACGTCCGAGTGATCCCATGAGAATAAACAGGGCAAGGCTATATACCAACAACAAGGCTATCGTTCGGTACCTACCACTGAAGTACAACACCTAAGAAGTATTCACCCTTTTTATTGTTTTTTTAATACTTGCCAATACCTACACATTTAGCGATACCATATATAAAGCGCATGTACAATAACTGGATCTGGTGGAAGGCTACGATTCAGCGCCCGTCAAAATTGCTCACGCTTTCCAAGCGCAGTAGTCGTATACAGAAGTTCTTATAAATAAATTGCCAGCCTATTTCAACACGCATGCGTTTATGAATTCTTCCGGAGTGTTAAGTTATTATTCATCTTATCTTCAATTCAACCTTTGTTGAATAGAACTGTAAAAGGCGAATATATCTTTCTGGCTTTCAGTGAGTAGCTCTTTCTATCTCCCATGTTCTATAGTAGGAGCCTCGCTGAATGCCCCATTTATGAAATGGAACTGCGTTAAACTCATTGGCGCAAGCACTACTGCTCGGCCATGATTTAACTAATTTGTTTATAACTAAAAGGTAATAGAAGCTTATTAATAGAAGCTAAAAGGCATTACAAACTGGTTTGGTGACCACTCTGCCTACACAGCGTGCCTGTATTGCCGTTTTGATGGAGCCCCCAAAACTTCCGTCATATTTGCTGGCAAATTGCACGCCATTTTTCAGGCGCTTTACTATATAATGCATGTTCATCACGGTGAGGATCCTGCGAGGTTATTCAAGTGTACTACACCGCAGTCACGAGGGATACAAGTGTTCTTTATATAAATGCAACGCCTTAAAACGTTCCCTTGTCAATTCAGTTAAAAACTTTCACTTTTATAAATACGGAATCCCTTTCTTTCATTTTCTTTATTGCAGAGCGTGCTCCAGCCGTCCTGGACGGTACCGAACTCACAACGATGGTGAGCGTGATCGTGGCGCTACTGCTCTTCATGGCACTCTTTTGCCTCGTCCTTAGGCTCTTCAGCAAGTGAGTGCTTTTTTTTTACAGCGTGTTTATTACGATAGTAATTATTCGGACACCCGAGGCGCATTCCCACCGTTGGAGCCGTCGCTACCATCGTCCTGGTGCCCCGCTACTGACGGCGCGTCCTCTGCTCACGCATCTACGGTTAGACGGCCTCCAGAGACAAGGAGTTCATTTGGTTGCAAAAACGACGAGCCTAAGTGGACGCATGGCCACAGATCTGTCGAACTGGATCGGGACGTATTCTGCGACGATCACTTTCGCCGACAGTGCCGCCTCGGCGATAGTATCGCCGTCAAGCGCGCGCTGATAGGCTGGTCGAATAAAATCGGATGACGTAGTGCTCAACTAGCCAATCAGTGCGCGCCCGATCGCCAAGGTGTGGCCAAGGCGGTAGTATCGCCGAAGTTGACCGTCGCAGTGTTCGTCCATTGGAGAGCTTTCTGCTTTTCACTGTTCGCATGAGCCTTGTGCACACAGGATGCCAAACAAAGGAGGTTTGAAAAAAATACAGAAACTCCACTGGTGTTGTCTAAGTATGCGTAAGTATACCCCCAAACTTCAGTTGGCCCGCCCACCAACTTAAGGTTGCTCACCCCGAAACTTCAGTTGATCCCCTCCCAAATTTCAGTTAGCCCCCCCCTAATACCAGGTTCCCCATGTATTTCCTATGGAGTCCAATGTATCCCTATGGTACATTGGACTGTGTGGGTATTCTCAGTGATCATATTTGTTTAATTGTTCCTCATCGCTTATCAAGTAACCGATCATCTACATTTACGCTATTATATCGCCTAAGTGTCTTTGCAAGTTGCGCATTTTTGCGCAGATACAAAGCACTAAACCTTTCGCGTGATGAGGCTGAGCTGCCTTGCACTTGGGCTGCACGGAAAGTGCAATGAACGTGATGATAGAATACTCCAATACTTCACTGCTCGCTTATTAAATGCCGACAATCTTCCATCGGTCTCATCTCGTGCGCGATCGAGTTGCGACGCCTGCAACACACACCGGCGATGCTGTTCATCGTGCCAGCGTTGTGCCATCGTGCCATTGTGCCCAACATCAGAGGTTGCATTGCCATGGTGCGTCATTTGCACTAACATGTCTCAGCCGCGCATAGTTAGAAAAGCGTCTCATCGTGTTGAATGTATGGCCGCCTCGGGCGAACTGGCAAATTTCAGAACAAAGCTGGTAAAAGCAAGTTCCGCTGCAGTTTACGCGTCGCAGTCAAGGTGGGTGGGGACGGCGTGGTCGATATTAAATCTAAATGTAGCGCAGGCTGTGCTGGAGGTTGGAATTTGCCTTTTCACGTAGCGATCTATTATGATAATACAAATGTGACACTGCGAGTGTATCACATTAGAGTAGATGCAACTTATAAAACCGGTTTTTAGCCAGTAATCACTTCCTTTTGTTTTTCACTTCGCATTTCACCTGCTCCACGTTGGAGGCCAACTAGGAATTTTTACGGATGTGACGGCAAAAGCTCGCTGAGGAAACGATTTCTGTTTCTTGCTGTTCCTAGTTTCCTGGATTTCTGATGCCCATATCTATAGTTTCTCGCCCTAGGAAAAAAGAAAGACGTCAATGGGTTGCAGTCATATAGTTTCACACAATAATTGCAATTTGCGGCGCTACTGTAGTTCAACCACCATGAGAATGATAGATAGTACATGGATTTGTCTTTTCTTCGTGCTTCTTGCTCCGTTAAATACGCTTGAACTGTCTTCTTTGGCCTACATTTTGAGGCTATCAATACAATCAAATGCAGATGGCAATAAGACTATACAAACACGCAGAATGGCTGGTAATTGCAGGAGGTTGCGTTTGTTCATGCGTCCGTAGAATAATGGTTTCAGTATCCGGATTTTGTGCTATTGGTCCTGTGTTCGGATCCTACCGCCCGAAATTTTTATTATTGATTTTTATAGTTATTTATAGCACACTATTATATTGAAGGTAATCTGTGTGAAAATTCACGAAGCCGTTTAAGTCCAGCATGACGAAGTTTAGGCAAATCAATGCACTAAAGGTTATTCCCATGCCGGATGAATTCCCCTGCTTACAGGTACGGTAGACACAAGCGCCACATTTTCCCCTTGTAATTGTGTAAAATACTATGGTTGCAGAATTCTGACCGCCTGTTCGTGTGCTGATCTCAACTGATCAGGAGCAAACGAAAACATTCCCGTGTTGAGGGTGTTTGCTTGGCCACGTACAATTTCGAAGAAAGTAGCTGTGTTGTGTGAAACGCACACCACAAACTCAAGTGCACCGCCGGCTTGATGCGCGGGTCGTAGCCGCCTCGACACCGACAACCTGTCCGTGTAAGACGTGTTCACCAGCTAGGTGTTGTAGCACAAGTGTGCAGTTAGGAGCAGTACGTAAAAGAACGTACATTTCAATAATTCCATGGCATACGGGGGTCGGTATTCTAGGTTTCCTGCAACGTGTATAATCACTTTATTCAGACTTCGTGTGTAGCATTATTACGGTTAACTATAGCAGCGTAGCAGCGGACGCGTCAGCGTCTATGGGGGACATCGATCCTGGTACTTCGCGATGACATCATTCAACTTCGGGAGTACAATCACCCTCGTAAAGTTACGCCTGTGGCAACACACAAGCCAACTTATTTCCACTGTGAAAAAACAGTGTTCTGCCTGTGCTAGGAATGTTGCTCTCCGTAAACTCTAAAGCGTTCCCTGCGCTCCGGGTGATATCTAGTCAAAGTTGTCGCATCTCTGAAAGTGAACCGAGAACATCGACGCTGTATGCCATGGAATTCATGAAAGGGCATCTTTCCTTTACGTAGGATTTCTGATTCCCAGTTCCTGGACTGTCCGTAGTTTTATTTTCAGAATACATATGCTTGCTTCAATAAGAGAGAGAGAGAGAGAGAATGAAGAGGAAAGGCAGGGAGGTTAACCAGATATGAGTCTCCGGTTTGCTACCCTACACTGGGGATGGGGGATAGGGGTTGGAAAGATGATAGAGAGAAAAACAAAAAAAAATTAAAAAATATGGAAATAAAAAAAAATAAAAAAAAGGGAACGCGCACACATGGAGACACACACACAAAAGGCGTTCCAGTTAAAGTCGTTCACACAGGCCGGTAGATCGCAAGAAGCGCAAAAGCGCTTGCACGGCCTTCTTCTGTGAAGGTAGGTCCTTTCGATGTTGTAGAATTCTTTTTTCGGATAGCGGTTGGTCGTCCAGTTGGTCAAGTTCGTGGCTAAGGCATGCCCTCTGTGGACTGTACTGCGGGCAGGCGCACAAAATATGGCCAATTGATTCTTCATGGCCGCAGTGGTCACAGGTTGGTGTGTCGGTCATCCCTATGCGGAAGGCATAGGCTTTAGTAAAGGCAACGCCCAACCAAAGTCGATATAACAGTGTGGCGTCTCTACGGCGAAGCTGTGATGGCGCTCGAAGACTTAATGTTGGATCAAGTGAGTACAGTCGCGTATTTCTTAAATGTGGCTCATTCCATTGCGACGCGGTGCACTGCCGAGCAAGTAGGCGGAGCTTCCGTGCCGCGTCAGTTCTAGAAACAGGAATTGGCACGTGACGCTCCTCAGTATGGGCTGAGCGGGCAGCGTGATCCGCCCGTTCATTGCCGATAATCCCGCAGTGACTTGGAAGCCACTGGAAGGTTATTTCATGGCCTGCATTACTTATATGGTGTAACGTCTCGGCAATAAAAGCACTTCCTAACGCTCCTTCTCAATATCAATACATAGTATAGCTTGCCACACAACATTATTCCAGTGAATTTAGCGCACTTGAACACGTAGTTCAGTATAGCGCGGCATAGCGTAAATTAAGAAGTCACTTCAAAATAAAGCATTTCGGACAAGAGTTCAGCTGTTTGTTTCTTCAATGTGCTATTCATAAATTATATCAACATATATCTTCGCTTTTGAAAAAAACGATATGCTTATCCGATTTACATTGCCAATATTTCCCAGATACACCGAGTGGGCTCACATGAAAACGATTACGAAGAAAACGCTCATGTGCACCGCTAAAACTGTAATTGAGAACTTCGGCAAAACGTCAGCGCTACTTGGCGTAGTAACGTAAATGCAGAAGTTGCGCACGTGCACATAGATTTTGCTGCGCTGCCACAGAGAGTTGTCGTCGCGTATAGGCGCTGACTAACATCGGCGGCTTTCTCGTCAATCTCATCTCATGCATCATCTTGGTGCGGCCGCCTTACGCCACCTGGTAGTTGCAGAAGCGCTGCTCCTTCCACCGCAGTTGCCTTGCGTGTTGCCTCGTGCCAACATGTGGAAGACAAGGAGAGAGAGAGATTTTCTGTCAGAGAAAAGGCAAGCCTGGCTCACCGCACAGTATAACTGTCTGGCGCACGCCTGACTCCTGAGCGTCGGTAAGGCGGGTGCAGATGGAGAAGGGACCGACAGATAACAGCACCAGCGTATTGTTAGAACATCACGCGAGAAATTCGAGCGTTGTCATTGGTATTGTTCTCGCTGTTTCGAAACTTTAATTTTGTTTCCTTTAGGAGAGTCCTAATGAAATATTGTGGATTACTTACGCGTCGTGTCCATGGGTGTCTGCCCCGTGTGTGGGATGACTCTGTGGGCTGTGTTTCTCACAAAACACGGTGAGTAGCGTGCACGGCTGTAAGAGAACCCGACATACCCAGTTGTTTCTGCATATCAGCCTATTTCTGTTTCTCTCTTTATTTATAGAGATCAAATAGCATGACTAAGTCGAGAGAGGTGGCTATAGTGTTCAACTTAAATTTCAAGGTTATACTAGAGTTTGGGGGTGTGCGAAAATTACACACACCGAAGAATCGAATAGTCTGCCGCTCGATTCGTATTCGATTCCACAATTAAGTGTACTCAATATTGCTGAACAGTCGCTTCTTCTTTTTTTTCTTTGTGATATTAGTGATATAACACCTAATGATATAACACCTAAGACAATGGAGAGACCGATGCAAGTCAGGATCATACTGAATGATGCGGCTGCAGGAGAGTCGCGGTTGTTGCAAATCAGTCTCTACGTGGTGTCCAAATCAGCGCCCAAGTGACGGCTCTCTATGGGCCGGTCTCGAAGACCTTGCTTTTGCTAACTGCAGGAGCAGGATGCAATTGTGGAGCGCGAAACTCGTTCTCGACGCCATGCATAGCAGACAACCACTTGAGCGGAATGCACGGCGCATATACCTATTGTTAAATAATTTCCAGTCATTCAATATAAGTGCCTGCATTTTCTCTAACCTATAGTATAAGAATTATTTGTTTAGATTTAGGTAAAGCAATTGATATCGCTATTGTCCTGACGTTTGCATGCCCTTTAAGTATATCGGTGCCATAAAGTACCACACTTCGCTTTCTTCAGTGAATTCCACACTACGTGCATCTGCAGACGTGCTGTTCTTTACTTTTGTTGTTGTCATTGTCATGGTGCCGCAAATAGCTAATAGTGTGCCATTTTCATTACAAGCTCCTACGCTGAGCTCCTGTCTTCTCCCGAATATCATCACATATGCATTTATAAAAATGTAAACACGCATATTTTTTTTACCAAATTCCCTCGCCAGTACGTATTTAAAGATAGAAAACAAACGTATTCTGCATACATTACAATATTTGAAGGTTATTTTTATAGAATACTTTAATTCGATTCGAATAGAGATCATCTGTGTAATTTATTTGCAGGAAAGGCAGAGAGGTCGGGCTGGAGTGGGGCGCTCTAGCCTGCTATTGTGCACTGAGGAAGAATGAAGGGGCTTGAGAGCGTAGGGACAAATGTCGATTAGAACAAGAATTAGGACAAGGACAAAGATTAGGACAAGATTAGGACAAGCAGACGCGCGCGTACACTTTGCAGCGGTCCTGTGCTATAGCCACTCGCCAAGTCCCGTGGCATGCTGATGCTTAAACGACGCATACGTAATCTGCCATGCGGGTGTAGTGTCAAGCCACGGGCCGAAAACGGCGTCCGTACCGACAGTGGTTCGTTGCCATCGCTGGGTAGAAAACTGTTCAGCGGTCGTCTCTGCCGCTAATATGCTGGGCAGTCACATAATATCTGTTCCAGCGTTTCAGTGGTTTACGCGTGATCGGCGATGAGGAGTATACGTAGGTAGCTGCGGCTGAATGCCAACGTCCAGACGAATCCTGCGTATAGTAAAGTTGCCTGGCTCCGCGTAACCTTCGAGAGTCTAGAGAATGTTCCATCTTGATCGATTACGTTCTGGTGGCTGTAGATGTTGCGATTCCGCTAAATATACTAAATGGTGACATAATCTCGTTGAATATGTGTGTGCAAATGGGGTCGCCGACGCGACCTCGCTTTCGTGTATGTTCGCCACGCCACAGATCCCGTTTCGGTCCCTCCAGCGGTGATCGTATGGCCGACGCTGGATCGCCACCTCCGAACGCCGCCGTGCTCAGCTCCGTGGATGGGTCCTTGTCCGGCAACGGGGCCGCAGCGGGACCCACGGAAGGTCCTGCATCCCGGCGGATGTCCCGGAACTCTGTTGACATTGCCGGGCCACGACGACCCAGCAACAGTCTTCATGCATCAGCAGAAACGAGGGTATCGACGATCGTCCTTTCTCCTGGTCTGCACGCGGCGAAGTATTACCGGATTGATTCCCGGCGCAACGTTACACGAGAACACGCAGAGAAAACGAGAGCACCACTTTGTCAATGTGCATCCCTGTCTGCCTGTGTACTGTCATGCTGGCCGAGAAAGCTGAGGTGGACCAACTAAACTACCAAAATAGCATGTTAAATGTTACTTTAACAGCAGTCGCGAGTGGCAGAGCACAGTGTTGCGCAAATGTGATCGTGCCGACGATGCAACAACAATAATAGCTGGCTGCGAACCTCAGTAATACTGCCAGCTAGAAGTTACAGCTCACCGGCAGTTTGAAAGACGACCTAACAAACCTAAAGAAACGTAATATGCTAGAAGGAAAGCAAAGCAGAGGTAAACTGTCAGACTACCTGCTTGCTGTCCGCCAAAAATACTGTACTTTATGTGAAGGAAAAGAATGCAGCTGAAAGTATGCCGTCTATCAGCGCTATGTAGATGTTTACTTCATCGCTCGTGTGGGCGATTTTTCTCCGCTGATTGCACTTTAGCTGTAAGTAGGACACCTTTAAGCCATGCTGTTTTTCTCCGCCGGTACCTCAAAAACATGCCTCAAGTGTCTATCAGCAGTCACGTTTTCAGTGATGGCCTCGTATTGTCTCGTTGCGCAAACGCGATATGATAAAGTTGTACTGGCTAATCCTATGGATTAAGGGGCACCTTGAAACAAGATGGGTTGATTTTCGTTTCGGCGTAGAAGCCCAACACAAATGCATTCTTCCGGTATTCTCAGACTATACATGGACGAGGTCGACTACGCGGTAGTATATACGTAGCTTAATCGTTTACATATAAACAAGGCTGGACTCGCAAGGCGTAGGAGTGGGACTTGACCAGACATAAGCAGCCTAACGTGAGGAAGCAGTACATACATGTGGAATGTGGAACTCTGTTATTCATTTGTTTTTCTGTATATTTCCGCTTATGCATTATCAAATCATAAAATGTAAAATACGATTTTTCTTGCTTCATTCACAAGTTGAGTACACAAGCCGTTAAGAAAGCCTTCCACAAATCTAACTACTGAATCCTCCAGGGATGTTTTTGCTCCACACCTTCAATTTTACTGGTGCATGGCTTCTTCTACGTACAAAGGTGACCCTGTTGCTAAAACTTTGAACAAAGAGAGAAAGAGACATAGAGGAGAAGTAGAGGGAGAGAGGTAAACAAAACACTCGACCAGTTTTGCGGTCTTAATCAGAGTAACGAGATTAAGGGATGAAATGAAATAATGAAAAAAAAAATGCCAGGAAAAAAGAAAGAATGTAGGGCATTGAGAGTGGCGAATGAAATGTTGGTGCACGCATATACTACAGTCGATCTAAGATGCTAAGTCGATGAGGATAGCAATAGGGGCTTGTTGGTACGGCATATCTTATTTTGTTATAGCGCAAGCTAGACGAGGACAACAGAAGGCACATCTGTGCCTTCTGCGCTGTATGTGTCAGATGTGCCTTCTGTTGTCCTTGTCTAGCTTGCGCTATAACAAAATAAGAAAAGCTAAGATACTAAGTCTGTGGGCTTCCAGAACAGTAGCAATGCCAGCTTCGCTTTCTGAGCTTGTGACGTATGTTTCTACGGTCAAAGTAACTTTGCCGACAAGGATGGTGATGAATCCAGGTGATCCAGCGTGGTTCACTGTAGGAGACAAACATAGTTGCGGCATGCATAACGGCGGGTATTGCTTCAAAAAGGCGCAACATAATTTCGCATATAAACTTCAATCTTATGGAAAGAACCATTGTTCAAGTCAGGAAACGTTTCTTGGTCAAGTCAGGACACTCTCTATATAACTGATAAGCGCACTGAGAAGCCTATAAATAGGTAATTGGCGGTCTTTGTCAAAGTCATTATTCGCATAAAAATTTTTCGCATGATATGACAAAAGAAAAAGAATATAAATTGGCATAGAAGCTATGGTGAAGCACACGATAAATAGCGGCCAAATCCGTTAAGCCGCAATTTTAGTTACGTACTTACATGAGACAGCGAACTCCCACCAACCGCCTCAGAACCCCATTTTAATAGTGAATGCGCACATCGTGGTAGCATATCTGCCAACACTTGCCAACAAACCTATCTAAAACAACAGAAACGCGAGCTAGTTGATAAGGACTCATGTTAGAAAAACGTAGGCGTGCATACACAGACAGATGTAAAGAAAACCGCACAAAGCAAACGCCAACGGCCTGTTGCGTTGTCCATTTCCCTTTACATCTGTCTGTGTATGCACGCCTTTGTTTTTGTAACATGAAATGTATCTACACGGAAACAGGACTCTTATCGTAATTAAAGCAAGCACCTCCGTGTGCGTTTTTCCCGTCTTTTGGAAGTGATTCACCTCGTGAGCTTCAATTCTTTTTTTTTTTCTACTTGTGATTGTGTACTCTTACCTTAACTTTCGTGATTTAGAATAGTACTCGTGTAAAATTTATGTGTGATATCTGTTCCTTGATTGATTACTAGCGCATTCAAGATATTTACGCCCAAGTTTTGGTAACAGGGAATCAAAGTAACGAATGGACGGGTGATCGGACCTCCTTAGTAAGTCATTTGTTTAGTTCTTTTTTGCTTTTTACTCACAGAGAACCGGCACAGACTCAAAGAATTAATCAAGAAGCACCTCTATGCGCCACAGTGATGGTGTAAAATTTCATTCAAAATGGCTGTGCAACTGCCAGTCGCGTAAACCTTGCACTGCGAGAACTGCGACACCGCTCCTTAGTTCAGCCAGGCTCATGTTGTGGCCACGCATTAAAGCAAGACGACGCGGGAAATTATCGAGTCGTGCATGGCACGTATAGCCCGAGAAACATACGTCTACCCGTTCCCTTAAATTTGGTTGCATAAGAAACAATTTTTATTTTTGATCGATTAGCTTCTCGCTTTGTTAACCACGTGTTGCATATTTTTCTGTTTGTCGCCGATAAACAATGAGTTGAGAGTCGGTGCTTGCGTTCTCTTGCCTTTCCGTGTCTGTAATTCTTCTGTGGCACTACTTCCAAAGCGAAAAGAATAAATATATGTGGCTCTTCAGAAACTGTTCAAGAAATATTGATGGGCTTAAAGTTTCGGAAGGAAACATCACAGCTACTCTACGAAATGTTGAGACCTGTAACATAAATCAAAGAAATGCAATAGCAACTATTTCATGAGGTACCCTACAGCAAGAAGCGTTTCCATTTTCAATCTTTCTTGCTGCATACAAATACGCCATGCAATCATTACATTGACCTGTAGGAAAATGGAAAGTTTTCAGACTAACAAATCACAGAAAATTCAAATTACCATCCAGATTTTATTAAAGTATGTTCTTTATTCTTATGAGACGTATTTGGCAGCCGTGAATTGCAAGAAAAGTTCCCTTGACAACCAGAACAAATTAGACGTCCTTTTGTTTGTTCATTCATTTTTATTACTAGTTCTGTTTTTTTTTTGCAGGTCGCTTCACCAGGTTGTTTCTAAGTTAGGAGCTGCTCAATAAAACAAGCAATCCTTTTATAACGTGGCGATATTCTGTGCTGAAAACATAGTTCAGCGCCTATCCTAATTTGTTGTTTATATTTTTTTTCAGAATTCGGAGATCAAATATTGAAGCGGCGATCTCAGTGATGCACAGGTAACAATAGCATGGGGCGATTTACAAGTGGTGCCCCTTGCCATGTTCGTTTTTATTGATTTTGCAGAGCGTGATGTTTCTGGTTCTGAGACAGCAGCTGCTTTACCTTCCATGGACTAAAGAAAGAAGTGTCTTCTGACGTTCCCATACGTGGGAAGCTACTCCTAAAGTTTCTATCAAGAAAAAGGGAACACTTAAGTAGTATCACTCCGCAGTTACAACAGGAATGAGGGCACATGGGGTATTATTTTATGCACCTCTCATTGTCATTTCACGTAGAGCACACAGTTAGTCACGTGTTACTTTTCTTTTATTTGGACATGAAATATTAGTGGTATCGAGGTACTGGCGGACGTTATAGCTTTCTTTATTTGATTTTCTTCTAGACGTTATCAAATAATATTTGTAATTTTACATCACTCCACGAAACCAGGTACATTACTCATACCAAAGAGGCAGCCACTATGTCTTCTTATGTCGTGTCCTAAGAATGTTTTTCTAGAAGTAATGGTTCTTTCTCGATACGATTTCGCCCTACATAGCCCTGCAAAGCGTATACACCAGTCTGCAAACATAACGAGAGGCCTACCGAAGGAACACTGTTATCAAAAAGCGCAACACAACATCCCTCACTTTGTTTCCATTCATGTTGACCACAATAAATTATATCAACAGATATGCCTATGTTCCGAATTGTCTCGTGTTTATTTAAAAGTAAAAATAAGAAAACCTGGGTGTCTTCCTTTATTTTTCTTCAAGGCAGCTACCGTGAATATCTCTACTACCTTCAGAGGTAATCTGTTTTTATTCCATTAATTCTGGCTCATACAGGCAGGCATGCAGGAAAGATAAATTGATTGGGACAGTTGGCGTGCTCTATCAGAGCGCCATCTACATTCCCTAGAGGTAGATGGCAATTAGGAAAATGGTATACGCAAGGCTGAATGTCACACGCGAGCCAAGGAGCAGATAAGACAAGTATCCATTCGTTAATTTGGCGGTATTTACACTCAGTGTTTAGAATTAGAGCCGATCACAAAGAAGACATCTTCGTCCAAGTAATTCTAGAAATGAGTGCCATCAGTAGAAACGCTGAACTTACCAAAAACTCGAATTACCATGCTAGTTTTCGAGTTACCGGAAACGAAAACGCGAAAAGCCGAGTTTGTGCCGCTAGCTGGTGGCGCATAGCTCAAACGGACTAGCACAGATTTACTATTGCAGTAACCCCATTTATTATACTGTGCTGCAGGCGTAAATTGTCAGCATTAGCGTAATCGTGAACACGTGGCCTTAATTTCTTTTCGGCCTGAAGAACATCGAGCACGACAGGGTGACTAGTCATCAAGGTTAGACGAAGCGTCGCAATATGTTGCTGTCGATATGGTAACCCAATAAACCGCTGAAGGTAAAACGTTCGCAGGCAAGCCAGAACTCTAATATTTCCACGTAAACGACAAAATCTTTTGGCACCACTACAATAGCAATGATGGCCCGTGATATGTGCGTTCTATCACAAAGAACAAATAGCTAAACGAGTTGGAGTGCTTAGTAGCTGCCTGAAGCAGTGCGACAGGAAGTTACTTGTTTAACCTTTGCTCATTCTCACTTGGTAACCTTTCGTTGTATGTACTCATATGTAGAGGTGCGGAAAAAGGTAATTGGAACACGAAAGCTGTGATCGCAATCCATTCCAATGCTCTCAGCGTCAAGGAGAATCTAGAAATAGGACTGCGCATGCGCGTAGTTAGGTGATCATAGAAGCTCCATCCCGATGCCATCTGGCAGCCTTACGGCTGCTGGAGGGCATGCTAGATGGAGTTCAGCTGCGATACTTTCCAGTTCATAGAACAAGATATGGTTCCAAAGAGAAACATTTTTGTGGGCTTTCTCGCAGAAAAAGATTGGGCATGCCTGCAACAAAGTTCCACGTAGGAAAGAGCTAATAGGCTTCGTCATCTCATAGTATAAACTATGCAAATAGAATTGTATGGTTATATGAGTGCTCCACAAAACGCTCTTCTATGTGGAGTAGGCCACCTTATTCCTGAAAACCCAACCATTCGTCATAGAGCCACATTTCTTCACTATATCACTTTTAGTTCCTCGAGCGATGTATTGTATAAGCTCATTAAACAATCCTAAAAAATATGAGACAATCGTCCTATTCTATAGGCGATAATTTTTTTCATTTCTTGGTCTTCGGTCATGGCTCCAATGCCACCACACCTTTACCGACAGGATAGAAAACTTCGGGCTAATGGTGATAACAAAAGAATGCGCAATGGATCGTCGCTGCGGTTACGGTCTTTGGCCTCTTGCGTGCGACCGTAGTCACGTTCACCAATATAATCTTGATAAGAGAACGTCAGTGCGCTCCAGCCCAACGGCATCGAACTTCGCCTTGCTTTCCGCCTGTTACGCCGGCGCTCTCTTCGTGTGTTGCTAACGCTACCGCATGGCGTGACTTGCCTGACGTGTTGTGCGAGCGTGACACATGACACATGCTTCACTGACGCAGTCTTGTCTGCGCACGTCCGTTAGCGAGGCCACGAAGAGCGACGCTCCGCTCTATGCCTTTTCTGAACCAAAGATGTCTGTACAAGTTTGGCATTTTGCTTGTGGTTTCGTCGTCCTTGCGGCAGTGTTTCGTGCTATCCGTAGCATCGAAGTATGGTGTTCATAACGTCCGATACATGTGCCAAGCCAGGACGCCGTAGTAATTACGCTGTGGGACCGATAGCGACAGCGTTATCCGTCCCGAGACAAGAAAGCTGCCAAAGGAAACGGATAAGTGCCAACCTGCGCCATCATTGCGAAGTGGCCAGCAATCCAAAGGTAAGTAGTGGTGCTGCCGCTATAATTTCTCGCTCTGCGAAAGATATTCGGCTAAATATGAACCGCATTTACGATGCTGATTTTATATAGGCAGTCTTTTGTTAGTCTTCTTGAAATGAGGCGCTTTATTAAGCACCAGGAGTGCAGTATGCATTGGTATGCGATGCGGCTATCCATTTGCCCGCGTAAAAAAAAGCGACCACTTGGGCATACTGGCGTGGCGCAGCTGCCTGCGCAGTGCGGCAATAGGACGAGCACGTTTCTTTTCCTACGTGTAATCTCATTTCTTTCAGCTCATCCCGCGTAGCTGCATTCTAAAGAGGTTATCTTGTTAGGTCTGCCCTTTTCGTGCATTCAAATCAGGTAACGCGAATAGATAATTACTGTACGCGTATCTATATAATACTTTTGACCAAGTTACCCTTGCGCAATAAACACAAAGGAACGTTTATGTGCGCATAACTTTCTACTCGTGAACCTAACAGCTTTCTTGTTATTTCTAATTGTACGATTGTATGTTTAAATAACTATGACATGGGCGCTTCATAAGAATGAATTGCTTGGGAATGACGGATCTGTCGCAATAGATCTGTCGCCTTTAATGTAACAGACATATTTTAGCTGCGTGGATTCGAGTCGCGTATCAATGGCGTGTACGCAAAATATATTCAATACCCAACGACACTTACAGCCTGTCATGGGGTCCCCTCTCCTGAAGACACAACAAAGGCAACCCTCGGAAGGCGATTGCTAGTTTCGATTTCAAGGAACATGCGTGCTCCTAGCGGTTGCCGGACATCCTAACTTGATTTATTTCTCTCTTTTTTTGTGTGAATATTAAATCGGACGAAGAGCGGGAACTTACCTCCGCTCACCCTTGCCACTCGCTCAGCGATATCAAAACTAGGATCGCGCTTGGTCATCTGCTGCGGTTGTCGTCCCAAGTATGAGTGTGGGGAAGATACGAATGAGAAGCTTGATGAGGCGTGCAATGAACGGAAGACGCAGGCAACCATGTGAACCAAACATTAGACGAAGATTGCTAAACCGGGGCATCACATGTGTTGCGTGGCTCAGTGGGGTTCTAATACTCGGAATTCCAGTTCTGCGAAGTTTTTCAGGCTTCCTAATGTCAGCTGGTAAGCACAAGCATTTTACTTATTTTCTGAGCAAGCATTAATTTTGCATGAGTAAACCAGTTCTGTGCAAGACTGAGTGGGCGGACATGAGAGCAGTGTCGCTCGACCCATTCGTCGTGAAAGCAGCCCATCTGCTGTCGGTGAAATACTTGTACTGAAATGCTTGAGTGTGTGCTCGTTTTTATTGCTGAGTTACCTTGATTTAGGCCCGGCTTCGCGGTGGGAAAGTTCTTGAGCACCTATATAATAGACGAGGCGCAATGTTGTTTGTTTTGCCAGGTAAATGTATTTAATAATACCAGTAATATACGTATAGACTATTTATAGATAAATAAGTGCGAACTGGTCATCCCCCTTGCGATGAATAGTGCTATTTTTTTATGAATGCTCGGTTCCTTGCGTTGCTGTTGCGTCAAAATAGTGTTCTAATACTCGCCGTGATTTTCTGCATATATGAATATGATGTAAAATATGAAGACAGGCGGATTACACGCGCTTCTAAGTGCTATACAATAGTACTAATAATGTAGTTCTAATATTGAGAGAAATTATAGGCTGCTTCCTGTTCATGCAGATGCATGTAGCCAGTTCAAAATTCTGTGGGTCCTTACCTCTCATACCGTCAATCAAATACATGTATTGCAGTCAACCTTCCTTCTGTAAGGCACAAAATGTGCCGCCGTCATAAAATACGTGATAGTCAAGTTCTGTGTGACCATCCCGTTATGGTTAATTTTCGCATTGGTTTGGATCTTCTGTAATCTGTTTGCTCATTATGTACAAATTTGTTGTGAATGAAAATTGCTTCTGCAGATTGAGGCTTTCGCGCTGCGTGGAGGTCAGTCTTCTTCCAGTACGAAATGTGTGAATAAAAACAAATGCTAAAGATGAGGAAATGTAATACCTGTGAATATAGGTAGTTGACGATGGTTTACTTTATAAATATTTTTCCATACAATTACTTGGCACTGGTGTGTATGAGCGCTGTCCCATTGCTTTGAAATATGAATAGAAGCTTCCGAGGTAAATGCGGCAGAAAAAAAAGGGCCTTGTAAACACGGCACACTTCAGCGGGTTCTGCTCCGTGCACGATAATCTTGCCAATGTCGCCGCGCGGCCAGCAGCCCTGCAAGAGGGCTCAAACACATCCCGCTTGCATGCGAAGTGGTTAAGGAGGGCTTCGCGGCAAGCCTCCTCCTCCTGGCGGTGCGCCCTCTCCCACTATCTTCTGACTTCATCAGTGGCGTCATGGAGCCATTGTTTTGTTTGTGAATTATTTCCAGTTGGATATCGGCAACCGTCAGTGGTGGAAGCGGCGCTGTCGCTGCGTATAAGTATGGGACCGAGTGTCTGTTAGGAGATATAGGGAGTTTCCGCACACTGGCGAAGGTTCAGTCACACTCTAGGCTTCATTGAAAGAATATTGGGAAACAGTGCTTTTTAATGATTAAGGACTTCATAAGAAAGGATTCCGCTTCGTCGTGTTTACGCTATTTTCGTTTAATTCATGAAGAAGCTTGATTTTTCACATCAAAACGTGACCCAATTTTCGGAAACCATGGTGCAGCAATTTTACGAATACTGGCCTACAGCTGCTCGCTCGGGACGTTGAAGTTAGCTTCGCTTCAGCTGCTAACGTGTAATACTGTTCACGACAACGGCGCACGCAGCGATAGAAGCCCCGTTTGCCTTCGATAATGTCCGCAATCTACAAAATTATTTACTTCTTCCTACACTATTCCGATTCGATTGAAACACACTAAAAAATATAATTTGGTAAGCACACAAGGCGATACCCTGCAAGACCAGGCAGACTCACCTGGGGAGAATTTTGAGAGTGTGTCAAGCTCAACAACTTATTCAAAATCCTTTCTCAAATTCAAACAAATAGAAGAATGTACGCCATTCATCAGAACATCTCGAGAGAATGAACCATACAACCGTCCTTTTAGCATTGCCGAGTTGAGAGCTGCCTTGAGTGTATGCAAGAGCTCTGCACCGGGATCTGACAGAATCATGTATGAAATGATCAAAAACTTGCACACTGACACCCACGTTACACTACTCGCACTTTTCAACAACATTTGGGCTGTAGGATACCTTCCAACCGCATGGAAAGGAGCCATTGTCGTCCCTGTTTTGAAACAAGGCAAAGACCCTTCTTCAGCGGCAAGTTACCGCCCGATAGCCCTCACAAGTTGCCTTTGTAAGGTATTTGAAAAAATGATTAATCGGTGACTCATTCATTTCCTTGTACAGAGAAAAATGCTTGATCCCTATCAGTCTGGCTTAAGGGAAGGGCGCTCCACAAGTGATCACCTTGTACGTATTGAAGCAAACATCCGTGACGCATTTGTACACAAACAGTTTTTCCTATCCATATTCCTCGATATGGAGAAGGCATACGACACAACGTGGCACTACGGAATCTTGAGAGACCTGTCAGAAATGGGAATCCATGGTAATATGCTAATCCTAATAGAAAACTAGTCGTCCACTCGTACCTTCCGGGTAAAAGTCGGCAATGTTCTCTCACGTCCTTATACACAAGAAACTGGTGTACCTCAAGGAGGCGTGCTCAGCTGCCCGCTCTTTATCGTGAAGAGGAACACGCTTCGTGCTTCATTACCACCTGCCATTTTTTACTCTGTCTATGTGGACGACATCCAAATAGCTTCCAAATCCCGTAACCTCGCAGTGTGCGAGAGACAAGTACAGCATGGCTTGAACAAGGTGGCCAAGTGGGCAGACCAAAATGGATTTAAAATCAACCCCCAAAAAAGCTCTTGTGTTCTCTTTACAAGAAAAAGAGGCCTGGTCCCGGATCCTTGCTTAAAACAGTGTGGACAACAAATACCTATCAACAAGGAGCACAAATTCCTAGGTATCATACTTGACTATAGGCTCACTTTCATTCCACACATTAAATATCTGAAAGAAAAATGTCTAAAAACAATGAACCTAATGAAACTCCTATCCCAGACTACATGGGGTAGTGACAGGAAGTGCTTAATGACTCTATACAAGAGCCTAATTCGGTCTCGATTGGATTATGGTGCCTTAGTATATAACTCTGCCGCCCAGAGCGCGCTAAAGATGCTAGATCCTGTTCACCATCTAGGTATCCGCTTAGCCACTGGCGCTTTCTGAACAAGCCCGATTGAAAGCTTATATGCGGAATCAAATGAATGGTCTCTCCATCTACAGAGTACTTACATCAGTCTTACATATTTTCTGAAAATACAATCCAATCATCAACATCCATGTTTTAACACTCTTAACGATATGATGTATTCTACACTTTTCCAGAATCGACCCTCTGTAAGACAGCCTTTCTCGCTTCGTGTCAGGGAGCTTAGTCATGAAATGCATATCCCACTCCTCGAGCTTTGCATAATGCATCCAACCAAGTTGTTACCGCCTTGGGAGTGGCAGGTAGTAGAATGTGACATATCGTTTTTAGAAGTAAGAAAACACGCACCAGAGATCGACATCCGAATGCATTCCCTAGAACTCCAGCACAAGCACTCCTGTGCAGAGTTCTACACAGACGCTTCGAAGTCAAATGTCGTGGTGTCCTATGCTGCTGTCGGTCCATCCTTCTCGGAATCTGATATACTACATCCAGAAACAAGTATCTTTACGGCAGAGGCCTACGCATTATGGTCGGCTGTAAAGCATATAAGGAAATCAAAACTCCAAAAAGCCGTGATATATACAGGCTCCCTAAGTGTGGTGCAGGCCTTAATGTCACCCTACAAACAGAAAAATCCTGTACTTACTGAGGTCTATTCCGACCTGTGCAAAGCTTATCTATCTAGCCAGCATATCATCATATGCTGGGTACGTGGCCACAGGGGAATCGATGGTAACGTTCTGGCAGACCAGATGGCTGCGTCAATTGCACCCCTTGGTGTTAATAATACTGCTTTTGTGCCTCTCACAGATCTGAAATCTTACATACGAAAAAAACTGCGAAACCACTGGCAACGTATGTGGGACGCATAACTAAATAGTAAACTGCACGTTATAAAGCCACAGTTAGGTTTTTGGCCCTCTCCAACAAGATCTCGGTGAACAGATGTCCTATTCTGTCGCCTCAAAATAGGACACACATTTGGCCCCCATAATTACCTACTTACTGGAAGGGAACCTCCAACCTGTGGTAGATGCGCAGAAAGGCTTACCGTCCTCCACGTGCTCCTGGAGTGTCGGGAAGCCGAAACGGAGAGAAACATTTTCCGCTTGCTTACCATTATTACATCCCTCTACACCCGGCTATGTTTCTTGGTAAGGAACCGCTTTTTGACACCAAGGCAGTCCTCAACTTTTTAAATGATATCGTACTACACGTTATATGCCCATTAAATTCGTAGAGCATCCTCGCTCCAGAGGATTCCACTGCGATAACAGTTTTTCATAGCACATGCCTCTAGGCCCTTGTTTTTCAAGGGCTCTAAGGAGGCAGTAATGCTCTAGCATATCTTATAACCCTATATATTTTTACACATCGTATCATTCTTTTTAAATGCATCCTAATGTTCATAGTACACGTCATAAGTCATCGCCTTAATCTTATTATACAGATTTTGCGCACTTTAGCGCAACCATTTTTAAGGCCCCTCTACAGCCACGTCACACCAACCTCATCGAACTCATGATCACACTGTGAAGTCATTACCACGGACATGGCGCTCTATGGCCATACTTGGCCCTTGCGCCATAAAACATCAAACATTCATTCATTCATTCATTCATTCATCCGGCTAGCATATTCTGTCAATTTGATGACTTACATAAAAGGAAAACGCATTAAATTTTGCATGATGATATTTTTATTCCCATTTACTTACATAATGAGGGGCAACATATTGTCCAATGCACCTCTTATCTCGCCTTCTTGAAACTAGACATTGTGCGTGGAACTGTACATAGGAGGACCAGGCTTCAGGCTGTGTAAAAGTTGCTGTCTTTACGCATAAGCATAGATGGCCCGCTCACCGAATCGACGGTGTCTGTCTGAAGCCGCGACGCAAGTGAACGAGCAAGGCGCCTGAGCCTCGTGCGCATTCCGGTTTGACTGCAAATTTCGTCTGCACATTAGCACTATAAGCAACCACAACGCAAAAATCTGTGGATAAAAATTGTTCGTGTCATTAATCCGCTTTAAACTAACACTTTCAACACAGAGACTGACACACACATCCCTGACATTGCGCTGCTGAAATGTTCGCTATTAATGGATACCAAAAAATTATTAAGAACTCCAATTTTTATCAAAGAATACGTGAAGCATGCGTTGGGTGGTGGTTACTTGTGGCACTATATTGCACTCCGCTACCGGTGCACTTTTACCACCTTACCTTACCAGTGCGCGGCTGCTATGCGGTACTTCGAGCACCACCTCAAGCAACGCATTCTGAACCCCGTGCAGAGCCTGCCACCAACTCTGATCGCAGACGCTGCGACCATACGTTGTCTCAACGACAGCGTGTCGAGCTAGTTTTCACGAGGGAAGAAAGCTAGTACGATCCCCTTACCAGCTGGTCACCGTGCGGTACTGAAGAGTACTACCTTGCCAGTGGTACCACGATACGGTCCCACGGCGCGCTTTCTTTATTTCGATGCTGTCTTCGCGAAGCTGTCTACTCTGACACCTTCGTGAGAATTGGAACGAGGCTTAAGACGGCTGCTGTCCGCTTAGTCGCGAACTTTGCCGTCTACGACGATTATTGAAACACAGCCTCTGATTCTTAACTTAGCAAGAACACGTTGGCGCACGCACCGTGGCAGGTGACATGTGCCTGCGTAGTCGGGCTGCGCGCAAGCAAGTGTGGTCATACAGCGTGTGGCGTCATGCCTGTAGTAATGCTGGAGCTAATCCATGTCACTGACGCAGGGACCGGCCAGAGTGGCGTGTTAACGCTGAGGTGGGATTCGGGTCTGGCGTGTGATGCAGCAAAGAAAAGAGTGAAGGAATGTTGGTTAGAAGTGCTACGGAATCATTTGAGCGGTAAAGGCGCGTCGGCCTGCATCCCGCCTACATCCCGCCTCCGGCCTTTCCTTGCCTCCGGGACATGCTGCGGTGCTTTTAAGCGCAAACGTAACTGGCCAGCTCGTGAAATCGGCGGTGTCTGTCTGATGCCACTAAAATCGAACAAGGAAGGCGCCTGGAGGTATAGAGAATCGCGCCCCGGGAAAAGTACGAAGGAGCGCGCTGAGAGCACGGCAACGTAACGCCACCTAGATGAATGTGTAGGTAACATTGAGCGAAGTGGCGATAGAGGAAAGAGGCGAAGCGTCGTGGAAGAGAAAAGTAGGCGGAGGCGCGCTGGGTTGACCTCCACTGACAGTTGCTACAGGTTTTCTTTGCCATAAATACGTACCGAGCTCGTATCGTGATAACATCGTTCTTGCGCGCCGCGCGCTGTGTGCACGAGTGAAAGCGTGCGACGGTGAGCGGACGATGGCGGCTTGATCTCGCGTGCACAAAGGGAGAAAGCGCGTCGTATTTCTTCGCTCGCATGTCACCGGGGGATCGGAGGGACGTTGTACTTTGGGCGCGCACGGGCTTTAGTCTTGAAAGCGATCCGCTTTGGGGCACTGTCTAGGTGGGCCGACGGTTCATAGCCATAGCTCATAGTCGGCTCAGGGTGCGCTGTGTTCTCACCACTCAGTTGGCATCGAATCGATAGACAGCACGAAGGTCACTTCGCCCGCTGCTGCTGCCGCAATTGCTCACGCCAGATTATTCACGGCGAGTGTCTGCGGTCATGTTGAGGTGTTGGCCTTTGCGTGCTGACACCATGCTAGGTAATTTATATGGTAAGATAATGTTTACAACGGGGCTACTGCGTAAGGTGGGAGCGACGCGAGCCCTGACTTGAATACGATTTTTGATGCGGGCTGTGTAGGCGTCTACGCGCACCGAGGGCCGATAGTGTCGTGCGCGCCATAGCCCCCATACGCTTGCGCGTTGCTCCCGTCGATGAAGTGAAACGTCATTGTAATGTTTAAGTGCAGTCCAGCATTGCACAGCATATATGCATGACTGACAGTGGAATCGAACGTCGGCTCGAAGGCAGATGTTCGATTCCACAGCCAGTCATGCATCTATTTTAGAGCGGAGCGCTGAGGCGCTCGTTCCTGCTGCGAGCGTCGGCGTAACTGAGCGAGCGGGCACAACCGCGGAGGATGAAAGCTTCGCGGAACGCAGCGAGGAATGAGATCCGGCGATAGCGAGGAGAGCGCGAGGAAAAAAGCATGAGAAGAAAACTGTAGTGGCGCGCAATACGTGTTCTACGACAATCGCTACGAGATGGCGCCAGAGTATCGTGCATCGTCTGTTCACTTCTGTCTGCGGTCACTGCTTTTCAGTGGCTAACAAATGCTAAACGTTATCTGTCGACGCACGACGCGCCTGTATCCGTCAGAAGTTTCTCGAATGCTACCAGTAGTTCTATCTAATGGCTCCATTCACCAAAACTTGTTCTGATTGTATGGGCGGCGCGAATTTTATGTAGTACTTGCTGGAAGCCACGCGTTAACCAGCTATTACACTGGAACCTTTGATGAGTCATGTGTAAAAGCCGACGTGCTCGATCCTCATATCAGATTTTCGAAGATACTCTGCTCGCCGCTAGATCGTTGTACTTGAATGTTCCTTCTTTTGCTGGGCCGAAGTTCACCCAATAGAGAGTTAAATTTGTAACTCGCAGTTTTGACAATGTGTCATTCTTCACTGTCACTGCCACATGACTATATATATCCTAATACAAAGCCAACTCTTTCTGAACAACGAGCGACGCAACCAGTGGAAGTGCTTCGTCTGCCGCAGAGGCTCAGCACCACCGCCGAGAGGACGCTCTCGTTCCGAATCAAATTATTTGCTATAATATATTGCGTATCCAAACACCTAAGCAGCTGCGCTCAAAATTCGCATTAGGTAGTATCATAATAATCGTCGAATTTTTTAATACTGAGGTCGAAACGAGGCGACACGGGAACCTACCTAACTAGCTACCTACCGCTAAGTGCCTGGAATGAGGCAAAGAATGCTTCGCAATAAATAGTTGACGTCACTTCTCTCTTGCTCGTACTGGTTGCAGACTAGCCTTTATAAAGAACAGAAGCCGCATGTCCGCTGTGAGAAGCAACCAGAGGTGGCGTCCAGGTATTCAAACTAGCACGTTCTGAAGATGAAGTCAGCAGCGGCTTAAAATGACAGGCAACATACCAGCGCTAATGATGCATCCAGACACAGTCGCTGGCTTCAGTTACAACAGGCATGCGAGTTACGTTAACAGAAAAACAGTTGAGAGTGCTGCAAACTATAGTCACGTAAGGGTGCGCTGACATTATTATTATTATTATTATTATTATTATTATTATTATTATTATTATTATTATTATTATTACTATATGGAGGCCTTTTCTCACAGCCCAGACAAATGAAACCCCCAAAGGAACTCAGAAAATAATTTCATTTGTTATGTCTCAGCATCCTTTGGTACTTCTTCAATCAAACTTATGCCTACAACAAATATTTGAAATTGGGCTAAATCAAACTAAGATAAAATTAGCTGACTGATCTTTTTAGATAACCTTTTGTAAGACATTGGTTCGAGTTTTGTAAAATACGCATTATATCCTTATCCCATGTCGAAGGAGAATTGCCCATTGAATCATGACAAATGGATCAATTAGGTTGGCAGGATAGCATAAACCACGTTGAGCTTTTAGCAAAAAGAATATGTTAGCGCACGCATCCATTAGATCGTTCTGACGGTGCGTGAATGAACCCTTCGTGAAAATAACTAAAAAGTAAGTAAAATATTTTTTGCATATTTGAGAAATGCATAATTCGATCCGTGACTAACTAGTCAAAATATATTGAATCGAAAAGAAGTGCGGCGCGAAAAAAAAAAGAATTATTAGCTCTGTTTCAGCTGCATTAGTTTCGTGAATCTATAAAATTTTCTTTCAGAGAAATCGATCATTTCAAGAAAGTAAAATATGTATTCTAAGAAACGAAAGCAGCTTTGCTGCACATTCACAAGTACAAGTCTATAAACACGCAGTCATTTAGCCTGCAGTTGCGTCATATATATATATATGATGTCCGACACGGTGCAAAATTGTATGTGGCCAGAGTGCGTCGTAATAGCTTCGGCAGCATCTCATGCTCTTCCATACACCTATTCAAAGTTGAGGTGAGTGGCAGCACCAAACGGTAATAAAGGGATGTTTGCCTTTTTACAGTGTATGACAAACACACGCACAAGATACAAAGCTTCCTGACCATACGTTGAAGGAGCTTTCATTTCTGCTATTTGGTACTGAGTGATCGCCCTACTGACTTTCGAACAAGTCCTTGATCAACAAACTAAAAAAAAAAGACCCTGGATAGTCCCAGACTTGAGGGGCATTATAGGCACTATCACTTAATGAAGAAAAGGCGAGGCAGATACCTCCACACACGCATAGTTCGTATGTGGCTTGAGGTCATTGTTAGAGGGGTTATTGCTCCGGCAGCATCATGGGCTCGCCCATACAATTACTGAAATTTGAGCCTGCGTGCGGTACTATCGATCTGTGACGGTTACTACTTACCGGGACACCGAGTGACTTTGACAGCAACACATTTCGAAGCTTACCTGTAGTGGCTTAGGTGTGGCGTTGCTAAGCCCGCGGGCGCGGGATCAAATCCCGGTAGCAGCGGCTGCATTTCGATGGGGGTGAAATGAAAAAGCATCCCTGTACCCTGCATTACGTGGACGTTGAAGAACCCTAGGTGGCCAAATTATTCCGGAGTCCCTCACTACGGCGTGTATCATAATCAAATCGTGGTTTTGGCACGTAATAGCCCAGAAGTTATTTATTATTATTAGAGTTCTAAGCACTACCTTGTCTACCACAATTATAGGTGTCCATGGTAAGGCCATATTGTCCGTGAAATTACTCAGGGATAAAGTAAGTAATGCATCCTCATCGAAACAGAGACGTCACCGAGGAACAATTCATTTATTAAAACATTGTAACTCAACTTTACTGAACATTAGATAGGCACAAAACAACCAAATAAGGCGGCAAGGACACTATTAAGGCACTATTATCGTTACCAGTCTTCCCAATCTTCCTGAGATATCGGGAACATTGCCCTCTGTGTGCATACTTTCTGACTTATATGCTAGCTTTCTTTATTCGAAGAGTGCTTTGTTTGGCGTTCGAGGATTCCTTAAATGCACTTTTTTACTTTAAAAGAGTGCTTAATTGCACAAGTTAACTCTCTAGTGGTCATCTCATTCCATCCTAACCATCAAATTGTGCCTCACAGGTGAGGTACATTCTGATGCACAAAAGTATGACTGAGCTCTCGCACTTCTTGCGTAAGCAAGAATTCTACAGCAAGGGACTTGGACAATCCACAGTAATTTAACATGTGCCTGTAGCCAATGCATTTAAGACCTTATATTTATTTTAGTAATTATTTTAGAATTGATCCACTAATATCTATAGATCTATCTTACGCGTAGGCCTCTATACAGCCTTTATTTTAGGTCATAGTCTAAGGTCACAATTTTGCTAATTCAAAACACATGTCCTGGCGCTATTTCGCCTTAGATGCCCTTGCGCCAATAAACTTCAATCATCATCAAGTAGCATTTCTAGACACTACATGAAGCAATCATCATTACTCACACAGAGTTGACCATAAGGTTAGCACTTGCTAGGACATTTTAGAGTAAAAGAGAGAATCTGAACGCCTGTCCTGTTTTCCTCACCGTAATTCATTTTGTTGGAAATAACATCAGCACCGCAACTTAACGCTGTTACTGTCCGCAAAAGAAGCAGTGCAACGAGGCGGCGTCATACTATGTGGCTGACTTCCAACTAAAGCTCTCCATAGCTCATAACATCGCGATCACTTTATGCAGCTGTGAAGCGGCTATTACGGGGCGCGGAAAAAGTACTACTTTTGCTACATTTCACAAATTGAAAGCAAGTCCTGATTTGCATTGACAGAAGCGAAATTTCAGGCTAATCGTGCGTAAGCAAGACGCATCACCTGGCCAAATTTTCTTGCGTAGCTTGTCTTGAAAAGAACCAGTGCATCTGGATTTCACCTTGCGGCAATACAATAGAAAGTGATTGTTATCAATCACTATAAAATGCGTGTCTTGCTTAATTCCTTCTGTACGAGTCTTCATTTCCCAAGCTCTAAGAAGGAATCGAATTGTTCTGAAAAACAAAAGAAAAGCAACGGGATGGGCTGCTTGATGGAAGAAATCGATTTGGGACTCCTTCCCAATTCCACCGTCACGCACTGCACTTCACGTGTGCGAAACGGTCTGCACCGCTGTGCTGTGTATCAAAGGGGTCCTCACAGAGGAGTAAAACTGATTCAAATTTTACTTATGCGCCGGGCAGCTGGATTGCAAAATTTTGTTTCAAAAACCAGCATGAACTGATGAAAACTTGTTCACATTGCGAAACTCAATTTACGATGGCCTCCATGGACAGCGGGTCTAGAGGCCCAGTGTACATCTCATTGGGCCGTTCACAGAAAAGCTTCCCTTTCTTTTTTTCTTGGCCGTTTCTATTACACTCACTTATCGGCCCTCGCTTCTCCTTTCGAAAGACAGCATTGTGAAGATGTTGCAAAATGTTGAAAGTGTGCTAGACAGCGAGATATCTTTCATCTCTTGAGACATTCAACGAACCATTACTTTCTTTGTTCATTGTGTGCCATTGTGTTTCTTCGGCAGATCTCATAACCGTATCTCAATTATCCTTTATACTTTCGAGAGAGCAGAGCAAAAGTCACACGCGCAGGAGTACTTAGCATTCGTTGTTGTCTTGAATATTTTTTTTTCGCCGTTATGTGTTATGCAGTCGGTATGTTTCAAAAAGTTTGGGATGGCATGCTAGTGCGGTGGCATCTTACACAGAACCGATATCGCAAGCTGCCGTTTGTGGCAACATTTATGACAGTGTGCCTTTCTTTTGGTGAAGTAAAAATAAATATGACGTAACTAAATATCAAAAACGCTCCGACAATGCTCATTTGATGCTCCCGAGACGTCGTAATTTCTGGGGTTATCTATTTTACTCTGAGTTTTCTCTAGGTGATTGGATGCGGATAAAACGCAAACCACAGCAGCCAGACGCGCTCCCTAGAGCAAAAATAATATACACTCGGGATTCTGGAATACGGATGATTTTTATTAGTGGAAGACGCCACGGTTTATGAATGTAACTCAAAGTGAACGACTGCAGTCCAAACTTGGCATTGCGAACTGTCCAGTGCGCTCGGTAAGTTCAGGTTGGGCGTCTGAATTGCGAATAAGTCTAGTGGCAAGGACGACGCTGTGATTTGCATACTATTGCTCGCATGTATAGGTAAGTAAAAGCAGAGGTAATAGCTTTCTGGTTTCTGTGGAGCCTGGAGTACGTCAGAAGCCAAAACCAGCCTCGAAATGTGCTGCCGCAAAATCAAATGCTACGTCTAAGCAGGGGCACAGTCTTCCACGATTTCTTTCCTTCAATTTTTCCCGCGTGATGAATCGTAAATGTGTTCAGTCGACATCGAATATTTTTTTTATGGCTCATATATTCCTAGCCTATATTGACATTTTTATCGAGAAGGGAAGCGTTGCTACCTTGTGCCCGGGTAGCATTTCCTCCTACCTAGAATGTGCGGTGAGACGCAGTTCTGCTTGAACATGTTCCCATCACGTACGATCTTCGGAACTATTGAGAAGTGTTTTAGCCCTTTGTAAAAAAAAATTGAGCCATGTGAGTTCATACAAGTACGTCGGGGAAACCACTTTGTAGCTTTTGGGCGCCGGAGTAACTACTGTCTGCGGAAATTTCTCTCGGCTGCGCAAACGTGCGGCTTGCGTCAGCAGCCGCAGCGCATATGCTGTGAACTTGTTTGGTTGCATTGGTTTCAAATCGCACTATAACAGCGGCGTATATGAATCCCTAGAGTGATAGTCAAGGGTAAAACGGACGCCGACCGAGAGCATGAAAAGAAAAGAAGTTAAGACGTTTCGGCTCCCATATGGAGGCCTTGTTCACAAATGTTCTTGGTCGACGTCCGTTTTACCCTTGACTGTGAGCAATCGCGAGCAGACGAGTTTTCGTCGAACTCTTGATTTCATTCCTAGAGTGAGTTGGAAAACCTTCTGGAGATCCCTTGGCGTGGGAACGGAAATATGTATGCAAGTGCACAGCCAGCCCAATGCAACCACGAAACACCTAAGGGCCAATCGTTAGATTGTTTGTGTCGGCCACCGGTATCACGCATTGAATTTGTGCTATGTACTGTAGCCTCCTGTGTGAGACCGATGGCGTGGTTCCAGAACTCGATTGGTAAACCGATGTAATATGTACACAAGCTTCGTATTTCGGCATTTGCGACACATCCAAATGGGTCGCAAATCATCGGGCCAAAAGCGTACATGGCTACTTCTCGCCTACATCAGCAAGGGCCGGTATGGGAGCAGCGATTTATGCGTGACTATGTGAGGAGGGAATAAACACTGGAAAAGGAAAACCGTGTTAATACGTAGCGTCATTCGGCTAGGTGCCCGAGGTCTTCTGCTCGGTTCCATCCGTCCTTCTCTATTGTGTCCCAAGAAACCAGTTTCGCTATTTAGGCTTGAACAGGTGAGTTTATGTAGATGCACAAACGTACGTCTGGGTTGGGGGAGGAGGTTTGCGTGCGTGTGCGTGCGCCACGGCGGCAGATTTTACTGTAGTCTCTCTAAATGAACGTGAATGCTTTGGACAAACCAACTCCCTAAGTGCAGGGGTCTACATTCTTCCCCGCAGAAAGCGTCAAAGCCAGCAATATCAACCTTAAAACGTCGGGGAACGATACTGCACATGGCAATTACTTGTAAATCTCCAATATGACAAGCATTATGGCTGACAGTAAGAGCACCACAAGCTTGCCACGTTGTTTGTTCCAGTCTTCTAAGAGATAGCGGCACAAATGTGGATTGATATGTCACCGACGAACAGGATCTGTCCGTTAGCTCCTCTGATTGGCTCACAAGATGCGTGATTTTTGCTGCTCTGGAAATGATTGAGAGAGAGAGAGAGTAGCTTTTTTGTATGTGACATTCGATGACAATGACGCCGCCACAACCCATCGTTAGAAAAGGCCGACACCACCGCTTTACGAAAATTCTTGTCGCAATTCCCACGAAGCTTCGCCGTCAATATACAAGGTAACCTTTAAGTTTTACGGGCGTTTTAAAAATTGCCTGTGGCAGGTAGCATAATTCTTGCCATTATGCTAGATTATTCCAATAGAAGGACCTTCCTAGCACGATAAATTGAAACATGTATTGAACTAATGAACGCAGTTCCATTATATTCATAATTACTTTATGGCATATATTGGTATTTACGTATGGTAGTCAGTGAGCTTACACGACGTATCCACTTTAAATTAATTCATATTGAAATTTCGCATGGCTTGCTACCCTTAGCTGGGTGAAGGGGATGTGCGGAGGAGAGCGATAACGAGGAATGAGGATAAAATGTATGAAACAAAGGCAAATGTTAGGATATATATATATATATATATATATATATATATACACGCATGCCACATCTAAATAAAAGTGGCAGACGACACAAGCTCACTGCTTAGACACGTAATTTTGTAGCGTCCGTGTCGTCATGTGGGCTAGGTGTGACGGGGAAACAAAAGTGGATCCAGTTGACAAATAATTTGTATTATCACTCCACTAGAAATCTGTGTTTATTTCACAGGTCTCTTGTGAGTATTGCGAGAAGCAGTAAAGCATGAAACGCTTTGCTTATTTACCAAGTGTATCGCTGTTTCTTTTTTCGACAAATGTAATGTTCGTACTGTCTGCACTTTTGCCATTTCGCTTAGTATACTTTTGGGTTACAAGTTATGCCTTATTTACGAAAAGTCGACGAAAAAAAAATGTGAAATTATGTTGAATATTTCCGCCGCCTCAGAATGATTAGCCGATATTCTGACCTGCAGCCTCTATAGCACTTGTAAATAACATCATGTAATGTAATGTTCTACAGTGTTTCTCGCTACTGGCACAAACTGCTCAAAAATTCTAGGTTTTTACGAAATACCTTCAACAGGACTGTTCGCTCACTTGCATTGTGGTAGTCGAAAGATAGTATCCTACTGTTGAGGTGACTTATTGAAACCATCTGACAGCCTTGAAATTTTTTCTTGAAAGCACTGGTCTGTGTTGCCGCAACAATTTCTCTTCATTTATGGCACCATCCTGAGATACGTTCCTGTTTCTGTTCGCCGTAATTATTTGTTCTATCAGCAACATTCCTGGCGGCGAGTGAGGAAAGTATGCAACAGTTTGCACCCGTTTCGACACACCTCACTCGAGTGCCGCTACCAGGCGGGCATTTTTCCCCCGTAAAGCACGTGTTTCGCAATATGTAGGTATAACGTACGTTACACTCCTCTAGAGATTCGAGCCTCGGCATGGAGGCGAAACATCCGATGGTGCTTTTTGTGTGCCTGAAGCTGCTATTAGCCTGCATGTTCCGCCATAGGTGTATCCAGGGTAGGAATGTTGCAGCACTATTTAGGAAAATCCTAATTTTTGAGCCACGCCTCTGGCACTTATTTAATACCGCCCGCATGAGAAGACATTCTAGTCGCGTATGGATAATTATAATGTGCAACAATTTTTTGGTAACACTTGCATGTCAGGATTTGTAGTGATGCTTCACTACTTAGATTTTGCTTATGAACATCTTCGAAATTCTGCAAACGGCGCTTCTTAATTTGTTGTTGTTGCAGCGAAGCTGTGTATGCGGGCTCTGTGCCGTCGTTGCCGGACATTGCTTAAGAGGGGCCACGTGTCTTAGTGGAAGAGGAAGAGAGCTCAACAGAGGGAAGGGGGTTGGATCACTCTCTTTCCCCTTTTGAGAATTCTATCGTGTATGCGAATCTTATACGGTAGTCACACGGCGCATTTTCGGCGAGCGAGCCAGATCAGCATGGAATTTATCGACGATTGATTCCACTCTGCCGCGAAGGAAGCCAATGTTATGCTGGGGGTTTGCGGCCAACGTGCAGGGCCCAGCGATTGAAACGCGATACTAGGAGCGCGTGGCTGCCGGCGCTTCTTGCGCCAGCAACAAGTGCCGGCAGCCACGTCAATCGTCAAACCAATCCAACCAATCGCCAGAACGACTGTAGCGCCCGCATCTCCACTGGTGGGCGTCGCGCTGAATATACAGAGCGTTGGATTAGTGGTTCCGCAGATTACTTCCCAGCTAAACTATGGGAAGAATACGAGAACCCATGTTTCTTGTGTCACCCCTTCCATCACCTCGTCCAAACACAGAAGGAAACCTCACGCGCAAAAAAAAAAAAAAAAGCTGTGAGAACTGCAAAAAATAAAGCACTCCTAAAGCATGCTCACCACGCGAAGCACGCTAAAGCGAAAATGAAGTGCAAGAATGGTGAAACAAAAGGCTTCCAATATAGACTGCTTGCGAAGTTTGACTTGCATAGTGTAACACACGGTATAACTAACACAGCTTCGCTGTATGACCATCTTCACGGGCTGGGAGGGGCGGTGATTTTTTGTCATTTGCGACATGTCGCACCAAAATGCTGCTTGTATTGTTGGACAGAAAAAATAAAACCATAGCCTTGCACGCCACGTTGTTCCAGCAGCTGGTTGTCCAAGCTTCCTTCCGCTCTAGGCACCCGCACGACAACGGGACTTCATAGCTTGTACGACGTTTACCCTAAATCACGTATTATACCGCAGTACTCGTTGTCCCGGCAGGCTGCAATTCCCGCAGTGGAAAACTGCAAGCGTTAAGCGTTAATTGCGAAGTCTCTGTCCCCGCACTCGACTGCTGCTGAAAACAGGACGCGCAGCCAATCTCAGCGGCGGGTTCGTCGTTAGCATATTTATGAGTCTTTTATCCTGCTCGCATCGCCCGGGCTTCCGTCGCTGCTCATGCAGTTATACACAGCGCTATGCAAAGCATATTGTCCGCCTGAAGAGAAAGTGCAGTACAGGGACTACGTGATGGCCGGCGAATAAAGCGATGTGCATTTATCATGTTTCATGTTCTCAAAGTGCTTCTTTCCTTCATGCAATCTCTCTTTCCTTCTCCCTGTCTCTATGAAAGATGCCAAGCTGTGTGCTCATAGTGAGGATTTGGTGCTTATGTTCACTCCTTTCTTCCAGCGAAGTGAACTGATATTTGCGCGTCTCTGCGAAATTCGTGCAAGCGCTTCTCCCTCGTCCAATCGTATTTTGCTTCACTTCACTGGAACATGGTATTTCGTAAATTACGTATGTTGTTGAACTTTAACTAGATAAAAAGCGTGATTGGCGTAATGAATAAATATTTTCGAAAATATGCAATAATTCTTAGATACGTGTAAGCATGTTTAAGCAGGCGTATTTTCCGTCCCATAAAGTTTCGATTATGCAGTGAAAGGATCGGCATTATGCATTATTCAGGCGACATTCCCCACGTGGCCCTTCTCTGTCCAGCCCCGACGACGCATGTCGTTTTCTCCATTCGTAAAATGAAATGAGACCGACTATCAAATATTTCGGAACAAGAAGGTAATAAAGAAAGTGACTTATCCATAGAACGTGCCCCGTCATATTCTACGTGTGTGCAAAGTGGTTTTACCGCGGGTAGTGTATGCACCGCACCTTTTAATTATTTGCGCGTATACGTTGGCTGCAGAAAAAAGAAATAATTTCTTTCCGTTATCTCCGCTCCAACTTAATTTTTGGCTTGACGTAGGCTGCGCGTCTCACGTCTGCACCCCTGCCATGCTGCAAGTTCGGGTCCATGTTTTTCTGTATCGGGTTCACTCTGAGCTGTCTGCGGATTTCATCTCGTATGTTAGCTGTTGCCATTCTGTTTGTTAGGTATAGCCAAGATGTTTGAGGATTGCTCGGCCCGTTGGTGTGTGCAGGATGCAGGAGTCTCTTTTTGTACCTGGAACTGAGCCTGTCGATGTTCGTGGAAGGTATTGTGCAGCCCCTAGGCAAGGAGTTTCTTTGTAGGTTGCTGATTGGGAGTTTCAGTGCCGTCTTGTACGCTTTGTGAATGATTACTTCCGCTTATTTCTCTTCTTGTATACTCGACCGTCGATACGGGAGACTATACATGACTCTGCTGATGACTATAGGCTTCTTACTAGTTTCAAAATGTCCTGTTCCCGCAGTTCTGTCGAACGAGCGGCGATTTTCTTAATGCTTTTGATGACTTGTAGTGTCGTATTTTTGAGCAGCGTCTGGGTGTGGAGGATCCGTTGGATAGGTTAGAACCACGTCCGCAATACTCTTGTCATGGTCTTCTCGGGTATCTTCTGGCCCCTCGAGGTGCACGCTGAGGCGAAGTCTTCTGTTCCTAGGTATAATCCTATTTAGTTTGTGTCTCCAGACTCTGAGTAGCTTGGATTTCTCAGTTGAGCATTGGAGGCCTCTTCCTTTAGTATACTTTTAGACGCAGTTGGTGGCCTCATGTCGTTTTGTTTCCTTTTCCCACAGGGAGCCCTTGGTGATCCAAATGGTAATGTCATCTGCGTACACTGCATGTCTGATGTCCGGGATATTCTCCAATTTTCTGGCAAGTCCGATCATGGCCATATTAAATAACAATGCTGAGATTACTGATCCCTGGAATGTGTCCTTATTTGAGACTCGGAATATATTTCTGCGGGCATCGTTTATGCATACTGCATCTGGTCTGTCTCAGAGGAATGCTCTTACATAACCGCGGATGCGTTTGCCCGATGCTGACGTCTTTCTTCTTCATTTACGTCAGCATTCCTTGAACCTTGACATTTTGTTTCCCGCTTCCTTTCATGTGCTTGTTCTCATGAGGAGTCTCGAAGAGTATAAGTTTAATGTTGCTATGTCGACAGTACAGCTCCCAACCACGTGAAACTAAAACGGAGTGGCAGAAAGCAGACTAGTTCACCAGATCGGTTATCGCGCCTTTAAGTGTAAAATCAATTTAGCACATACAGGAACTTAACTCTGCACAGCCGTAGCCAAACACTGCGAGGAAGGACGAAAGGCGATGCGTCTGGAAGAAGCTTTCTAACAAAAACTCGCGCAGGAACTGCTCTGGGAGTTATCCAAAACATGCGTAAGCATGGGTCACTAAGGGACTGCTTTTAATCATCATATGCTGCTGTATAATGGCGAGAAACACTGTTGAAGTCATATAGAGAAACGAAGAAATGCGGTCGCAACGCGGTGATGTTAATTATACCAGCATAAGACAGAGACGTCACGCTGCCCGACAGCCACGCTACGGGGAGCATGAGCATCTTCCTTCTGTTGTTGCTGTAGCTTTTGGTCGCCATCATCATGCAGTAACTCCTGTTGTTGTTGTTCCCCGATTGTCCCAGGTGCCACCATGAGTAGTTTCTGCCTTAAGCTACCTTGCGGCTGACGATCTGCATGCCTGCTACGCTTGCGAAACCCGGCCACCTGCACCACCACGTTGATGCGGTTGCGAAACACGGTATACATGTAGTTTTGTGCCGCTTGGCATGAACGTATAGGTAGCCTTTGGCGCAGTAAAATGTGCGACAGGCACGCTGAGCCACCGTGAAGGACAGGGTCGTTTTTTTCGGTAATCTGCTACCTAAGTTCATAATGTGTACGCTGGACAAGAAACAGTGCCTCACTGGATGCCTTTATCGAACGCTTGCACGTGCTTGCCTGACTTTTGAATGTGTTTTCATGCAGCTTAAATGGTTGTGACGCTTTGCTTCCCTTGTTTCAATGAAAATTCTGTCCCTATGAAATAAAAGGGAAAAAAAGATGGGTAACACAGGGATCAATATACCTGACTTTAAATCAAGAAGCGGCAGGCTCGAAACTTGTCATTGTATTCTTTTTTTCGTTTTTTACTTATGCTTATTTTATTAATGTTACTAATTTTACTTATTTTGTTTTATTATATTTTATTACTAGCATCTTTTATGCAGTGAAATCATCACGCGCAAGCGACCGATTTCCTCAGTTAGTCGACATAGAAATGCTTTCGTATTTAAAAATGTCTTTAAATAAACGAGCCAGACGGAATATTGTTTTCATTGAGCAAGGTCTACACCCCACGGTCGCACATGTGCCAGCTGCTGAAGGGCCATTAAAGTACTGCTGTGACTCTTGAAGCCACTGGCATTGGGCGTCCGCCTGTGGCGCATTACGTCAGTGACTCCAGTGCACATTCGTTTCTGGCTTGCTCTCTTCCTGTTAGTCTTTTTTCGCCGCTTTTTCCTTCACCTAGTGCAGGTATACGAAGCATGCCCAGTCGTTTTTAACCTCTTTGTTTTGTCTTCATCTTTTTCTCCCTCTCTACGTAGGTGTAGTTCTACAGCTCCCATTAGTTTCAGATGGATGCGGGTGTTTCATATGGATACCGAGTTTCGCGTGAACACCGACCTTTGTCCTTGCTACGAATTTCCTGAGCTGGTCGATTTGTTAAGTGATATTGCTGCGCTTTGACATCTCAGTTGGCAACATTCAGCCTTCCATGTACTATCACTCTGGTCACTCTCGCCGAATCGGGAGAGCCTGCGTTACGGCAGTGGTGTATTTCACGTGCAGAACATTTCCCATGCTGTTCTGTAGCATGAGAAATCCGTAGATTCCGTCATCGCAGGACAGCATTTGATGATTCCAATACTTGATCGAGAGCAGCTGAAATTGCTCGATGAGGACTATCGATGAGTTGTGTGCGCCATATTTAAAGCTTCAAAACAACTCAGTAATAAATGCAAGGCGCGGCGGTAGATCCATATTGAGTCGAGAATAGCGCTTTGCTGTTCAATGTGGTGCCAGAAAATGGCAAATAGGACTGTAGGAAACGCAAACCCCTTTTCATAATATTTCTCTCACGTCCTCCTTTCTTTTCTCCTTTCCACGGAGTGCATTGTTCACGTCGGTGAACCTTTTGTGGGAGTCCACAAAAGACGCCTTACTTTTCCTGCATTTGTCGGGTCTCTGCATGAGGGGCTTCCATGCGACTTCATGCTGCTCACGTTCGGCCTGCTTGCGAGCGTGAGAATTTCCTCGTACATTAGTCTGTTGCGTTTTTTTTTTTTTTTTTGGCCACGAAAAAAGAAGTTCGCCTTTATTTCAATACCCTCCCAAGAAAAGATAGCGTCTTTGATGGGACCTCGAAGCTCGTTCACGGTTAATTGTCCTGAAACTCTGTAATTTATTTTGTTTCCTTATTCTGTTTTTCATTTGTTATTAAGTGCCGAGCCTTGTCTCATTAAGGCCTTGTTATAAATTGTGTGAGCATATCCAATGCTTCTTTTTCGCCCTTTCTTGTTGCGCCCATATGAACTGAAATGGCTTTTAAAATACGTAGTCATTGGTTCCTCTAAGCTTTTGTTCGACTAACTTCTGTTAGTAGCGTCATCGCATTATAGAAGTAATGTTAGTAACGATGTCGCATTAATATTTTTTCGCAAATGTTAAGTAGAACACTGTTCGTGCCACTGTATTTGCATTGCAAACTGAACAGAGTTTATCAATGTATACAGCTGCTTTTAACTAAAACAAAGCTACTTTTAAATGTGTCATCTGGTTGGATTCCTAGTATATTAGACAAAAAGCACAAGTTTATATTATATTTTATCAGGACAAGATCATTGTTTCATGTGGACAAGCTTGAGAAAATCATTTGGAGCAGTAAAATACGACAGCCGAAAGACAGTGCGTTTCCTAAAATGGAACTCGCTTTTTCAACATCGTGTGACGCACTCGCTGTGTATTGCGTAACCTTTAAAGCATTCTCTCCCTCTCTCAATTCCCTTGTTCGGTTTAAAGCTTTGGATCCTCCAGAAGTATTTCAGAAGCCACAAAACGCACTAAAGTGACCGAAGAATCATACGAACGGAGGGAGGCTACCAGCCGGCACTATCGCCGACGATACGGATTCAAAAATGTAAGGATTGACCCAAGAGGATGGCCAGATGCCAAATCACTCTGGCCGTCCCTGATTTCGTGCCGGCGGCTCGGAATAGCAACGCAAACGACCAGCTTGGCTCTTTGGACGAAAGCTGGCTTTCGATTGGTGTCTTGCTTTTTGTAGAGGTTTTCTTGGTTTCTGGGCTTAGCCGATGCCTCGGCATAATTTTCTGGCCACGAAGCAGAAGCGGGCACTTAATACAGAAACGCTCATCGCAGCAAAATGAGAAATAAGATTTTTAGGCTTTGGAGTTTACGACAGGGACCAGAACTCCGGCAATCGATGCTTCTAGCTTTTTCCTAAAAGAGCACTCGCCACTCATCATTTTGCAGGACGCGCATAATATTGCCGGTGTACTGTAATTTATGTGGCTAGTCCGCGCTGCGACTACTTAAATATGTACTGGTTTTATCTTTTGGGGGGAAACATTTAGAACTATGGTTCATATAATATCCCACACATAACTATTCTTTTTCCATACCACCAGAAGTGATCGCGTAGGCTGTAAGTTGTATATTACTGTTCTAATGAAAAAATTATAAAATACATATTCTGCCATACAACAAGGTGCAGCTTCGTTGCTGTTTCTGGCAATGGAAGCGAAGCTCACGTAATCGATGAAATATTGTGGAAATTATTTATGAAGATTAAAAAAGCTCAGAATGGAATGAGCGTACATAGCAAGACTGCAATGGTGTTGATTATCAGAGAGGTTGAAAAATAATTTAAAATATACAAAGTACTCCTTTTGCTTGTGGTTCTAATCTTCTGTAAGTAAGGCCGCGTTTAAAAATGCACAGCCGAATTAGTCGAAAATGATCTTAACTAATATGATGTTTATGTTGGCATTATTTACTACGCAGGAAGCCTATGTTCGCACTTGTAACACATTTCAGGTTTACCCCTTTCTGCATTCTATTACTCCATTGAAAGGTTAGCTGTCACGACCAATATTATCCGCTAATCCTTGTGTAATAGTCTGAACATGCTCTGTCGATCCTCTCCCAATATCAAGCCTTCATAGACAAGCTGTTGCAGTCTATGGTACTCCGCGTAAAGAATTCTCTTTGCGTCGGCGCTGGTGCAGCAGAAAGAGATCAAACCACGCACGAGGCTTCTGCAGAAGGTCAGGCAGAAATTCAATTCATAAGGAAGCTGCGCATGACGAAAAACAATTCTCTTCGTAAAGAGTGCGTATTTTATTTGCAGACTGATTATTAAAAGTTACCCACTGCAGCTGAAGCATCCAAGTGCACTCTTGAGACTATGCCTAAAATAGAGCAGCCTGATAGGCAACGTGACACAATCCTCTGGCTCTTCACCGCTGCTCAATAGCCGTCGAGCAACGAGTGTCTCCGTCGCAAATCATCATTTCGACATGGGGATTGTTTTCGCCGAGGCAACTGTCGCTGTCACCACCACCAGTCACAGAAAAAGTTGCGCAACTGGGCAACCGAAACTGGTCATCGGCCTTTGTTCAAGTGTAGTGAACTGATTTCGATGCTACTTGCTGTTGGAAATTTATTTTTCAACGCTTCCCAATGTGACCGAAAATTGAAAAGTCTAAGCGAGAATGAAAGTGTAATGTCCGATACACCTAATGTTGCATTGGATTTAAGCGCCAATGTTCGGCTGCACGTCCACTCAATATCAATGAAATTGCTAAATCCGCAACAGTGCCATAAAGGAGTGAAGTATATTTATTATTGGCTGTAGCCTATTAGAGCTTGCTAATTCATACGGCGATTGCAAAAGTTCCTCTAGGACGCCAATTATCGCTAGGATATTATCATCCGCTATCATACGCCGAAAGCAGCAGGTGGCAGTGAGAAATGTGTGAAATAATATGTCGAGACAAATGTTTCCTCCAGAGCATAGTCTAATGTAATTTTTTGTAACATAAAACAAAAAAGACAGTTGTTTAACAGTCATGCACAGTGCAACAAAGGACAGGAAGCCGAATACCAAGCACTTGCAAAACGTGCGTGTAATTAGGAAAACGCTGGTGTTTATCTTCTTTCACAAAAGTAAGCCAGTACACAGGAGCAGGTGCGTAGTTTTCTCACGCGGACTATGCTCACTGTTGAAAGCAAGTGAACTTGGGCACATTATAGCCATGGTGAAACATTCTTCGGATGCATTCACACAATAAAGGTGTTTATTCTCTCGAGGGAACATTTTCACAAATCCCTGTCGAGAAAACTCTATACTTGCTTCACGGTTCTTTATAATGCTACTCACAGTCACACACATCGAGTGAAGCGCTGAAAGCAAAATTAGACGCATGCACATATTGTTCTCGCGCATGCAAATCTCATTGCTGGAGAGAACTCAAACAAAGCGTTTCTTTCCCCTTATCCGCACGTAGTGGAAGTGGCAAATGTTTGTTGCCGCTGTAGGAAGTTGTTAGACGCATACGTTCAGTTTCGGCAGTGATTATTCACGTTGGGCGTAGTTGTCAACAGACGCAGGACAACGGGCAACTTACTGGACTATCATCGCCGCTATGAAGCGCAAAACAAACCTTTACTGTCGTTGTATGGGAGCTTTTACATCTGAGGACAGTTGGAACGTTCCTCAGGTGTTTTATATTTCGATACCTTGCGTGCTCTTTGTGCGGCTTGCCAGAATTAGTGAAGAAGTATGTTTTACGTGCTCCTGCATTATAACGAGCAACCATTTGCATGGCTGAACTCGGAAATCGCTTCTACATTAATACGCCTTTCGCTAACGCACGAAAATAGGTGGTCAAATTCATGCGTCGCTAGCAACAGGTGCTTGTTCAAGTTGAGGGTGGTATTGCGGATAACTACATTATCGTGACAGCTATACTCCATGAAAAGGAAGCCAGGCCATCACCCTTTCAGTGACGCTCCGCACAGTGACTGCATAAGAACATCATTTAAGGATTTCACTATCCTTCTTCGCCGTGCCAGAGGGACCCACCAAACAACAGTACAAACGCAGGAAACGAATGAAATTCCCTCTTCAGGTTCCTTTGAGTCGCATTTGTATATCGTGTTGGGATCACTTCGCCATGAATTCGCGTCTCTATAAAATCACGACACTTGTGTGATATAAAAGCCGAATCGAATTAACTTAGTGTCGTTGTCTTCAGAAAGAGTTAACTCCTTCGAATCATACGTCGCAGTTAGAGAGAGAGAGAGAAATGACATGTGCAATGCAGGACGGTTAACTGGAAGGAGCTTCTGGTTTCGTACCCTGCACTGGGGCAAGGGTAAGGGGGGAAGGAAAGAGAAAAAAAGCGGTGGAATAAAGCTAAGGCGAGAAAAAATATACAGGTGGGGCGGAATGTCTGGGAGAACTATATCTCCAATACGCCACTAAAACTGAAATTTTCAGTAGTGCATTGACCGGCTTGCGGTGTGCCGACGGCATTTCCTGGTAGTCCAGGATTTTCATCTCCGAAAGCGCCCGGTCGTCACGGCGAATCGGTACGGTCGCGAGTGACGGCCTGTGTGCGCTGTATCGAGGACAACGGCAAAAAAACTTGTCCAGTAATTTCCTCGCAGCCACACTGGTGGTAAGCAGCATTATATTCCCTTCCGACGCGGAAAGCAAAGTATTTTGTGAAAGCGACGCCGAACCAGTGTAGGCAAAACACTGTTGCCTCCGGTCGGGATAGTCCTGGTGGAGGATGAAGTCGAAGACGGGTTCTCAGTTGGTGCAGACGTGTGCGCTGGAAATTCGGTGTGTTTCACAACGATTGCATAGCATCATTCGCAAGCATTCAAAAGGTCGCTACTACCTCTCTTCTTGACAATGGCATTTGTTCCTGCACGTCCTCTTTATGAACAGGTCGAGTAGCTTCGTCTGCACGTTCGATGTTCTCAGTTGATTATTTATTACTTATTGTTATTAGTTAATGTTGATCTTTTTAAGTTTCTTTTAATTATCTGATTAGCTCTCGTGCAGTTACTCTACACTGCAACTACGTCAAATCCGCGACACCTACATCCACTGAACAAGATCTCCTTGTGTATGCATTCCTTTCATTGTCTAACTGATACGTTTAAAATACAGTTATCGTTCGCATACTCTGAAACATTCGAATATTACACTGTGTCATGTACGACTTTTATTGTCTGTTGTATTCTTTTCTTATATTGCGATCCACTTAATTTACACAGAATCTCGGACTCCTAACTGCACCGGTAGCCTTTCGTGTCTTCGGTATGTTGAAGAGAATGAATGAATGAATGAATCAATCAATCAATCAATCAATCAATCAATCAATCAATCAATCAATCAATCAATCAATCAATCAATCAATCAATCAATCAATCAATCAATCAATCAATCAATGAGTGAATCATAAATAAATACATGAATAAATAAATTAAATCGATATTTCTAAATTGGCACCTTATAAATAAACTAACGTTATAGCGGTATGAGTTTAATGGGAGCATTTCAGTTCTGAAACTGAATTCCGTGTGGCTTAAGATTACTGATACAGACGGGACATACAGGTTTTTTCAACATAGATTGCAACCTCGGTCAGTTTTATCAAGCATAAAATTTGAAGACAGGTAGGTAGCTTTGTTAGATGGAGTCGGCTACGTCGTAGAGCAAGAAAAAAAAAAGCAAATGTGAAAGCGCTTCAACTTCGGCCTAAGACAAAGCCAGACAGGCAATTTAGAGAGGCGAATGGACCACATCACATGAGTGCGCAAAGCTGCAAATAAAAACACAAGCATGCTTGACACACTTGTGACCTATATGACCTATTCTATTAAGACATGCAACAGTGGGCCCGTAAGCGAAGAATTTCGGTTAGACTCATTTCACTGCACCCTGCGGCGCCCGATTATGTTGCTGTCTTTTCAGAGGCCCCCGGCACTATTGCTAGCGGTTCGCCTGAGCTTGTTCGTCCGTCAATATCCTCTAATTTCGCACGAGAAGCTCATTTCTCTGTCGGTTCAATCTTCCATTTCGCTTTCGCTGAGCGACGACGAGGAACGCAGGGATGTGGAGCATAGGAAATGTTCCAGACGAGGCGACGCGAATGGAAGCGCTGCAGTTTTTACCCGTTTAATTTTTCGTCGTCTCTCCGAGTCATCACCCTGCATTATAGAAAAATTTCATGGAGAAGTGCTGAATGTCCGAACTTGTATAGATGCATAACTAAAATGCTGCGTTGTGCTGTCCGACATTTCACGTTTGTTCTGGAAGCCCAAGTTACACTTCACTTTTTTTTCTAGAACGATTGTGTTTCTGCACCAGCGGCGAAACCTGTTCGGTATGCTTATTTCAGAGGCATTTAAGTATACTGAGAGTTATCGCTTTAGGGACGACAATGCACTGGTTACAACTCCTTACAGTACTGCGGGCCATTTCGTTTAGTGCCGCATAAATATTTGTCGATAGACTCATCTAATTAGAGAGAACAAATACTACAACTGTTTCTTTTAGCTCTGTTTCATTTTACCAGCTGTAATTTAATTAGAACTCACTGGTGGGCTAGTTGGCACATTCTTTCAGCTTAAGAATAGAGCAAAATATATATAACATGGACATGAAGGACGCGAGCTTTCTTTTGTGTGTGTGTGTGTGTGTGTGTGTGTGTGTGTGTGTGTGTGTGTGTGTGTGTGTGTTTGTGTGTGTGTCCCACTCAGTAAGAGAACACGGAAAAACACGAAACACGGTATAGCAAATAAATATAGCTTGCTGTTGAAACACAATATACTTAGAAGACGCGTGCGCTGTTTCCTCTGTCTTGTGTTTCTGTCTGTGGAGTGTCCTAAAGTAGCACATATTTTTTTTATTTATTCCGAGAATTCACTCTCAGTTCACTCCAACCTATGCATCTTCCTTAAGTGTAACAAGACCTGACTCAATGCCTTCCTGGTCAATGACAGCGCCACTGACTAAAAAGGAGGAACTCCGCAAGCAGAGTCTATATATAAGCCGCCGAAATACGCTAAATTGAAGCTGTGGAAAGAACTACGTCTAGCACATCAAATAAATCTCGCCACAGAACGTTGCGGCAGTCTAAAACGTTGGGAAGTGGAAAAATCACTTTCTTTTTCTACAGAGAGTGGGATAAAAAGGGGAAAATGCTTGTCTGAAAATATTTGTCCTGTACGAAGCATGGACATTAAATGTTTAAAATAAATAATTGCGAATTTTACAAGAGTTATTATTTCCACAACGAATATGTATTATGTCACCTACGCCACTTTCCTGACCAATGCGCTTATATAATTATTAAGATTGCTTCGTGAATTTTCGCGCGTCCTTAGCCACGATGATCCTCAAGATCAAATTTCATCAAACGCCTGCCCGCACAAGTAGCGGCCCGGGAAACTACACCAATGTCTTAACCTTCCGAATGCTGGATGCTACTAGAGATCTTGTTAACAAATGACTTCGACGGTATGAAATCGAAAGCAGGGTATCGCTTTATAAAGATGTCGTAAGAATACGGCATAAACCACCAATTAGGCATTACTTACAAGCTGCTGTGAGTGATTTTCGGTTCGTAAAGTATGCGATCAGGACTCGCCGTCGTTGCATAGTGGCTTTGGTGTGGCGTTTCTAAGCACGAGGTCGCGGTAACAAATCCCGGCCACGGCGGCCATATTTAGATGGGAGCAAAATGCAGAAACACTCGCGCACTTAGACTTACGGACACGTTAAAGAACACTAGGTAAGCAAAATTCATCCGTAGTCCCTTACTACGGTGTGCATCGCATTCAGATCAGGGCTTTGGCACGTAATACCCATTACTTTATTAAATGTATCTAATAAAATGTGTAACTATACCTGAAAAAGATTACCTAACGATCGATTCAGCTGGAGCATAAAGCATGTATCTTTTTGCATGTTTAGGGCTGCTACATCTCAAGCCAAAACCCAGCGAGAAAGAACGTAGGCGGTCTTTCCGAGGAGCATATTGTCACGTGGTGGTGACGTTAAGAACACAGTGACAATACTGCGAAAGGCAAAACTAGATTTTATTGGGCGAACCTGTGCCCACAAAACAGGCTACACTTATAGCACAACGAAAGCGGCGAACACAGTCGGCGATCGTCGGAAATCTGATCACCGAGGCAAGCGCGTCGGCTTTTATACAGCAGTCGTCGAACGTTCCAGACTAATCGGTCGGACCCGCGTGCCTTCCACAATGTTCTACACCATTCGCGTCACGCGATGAAATCAGATAACACAACGTTCCGCGACAACAGACAGCCGGGTAGAAGCATCGATAACTTTCCAGAAACTTCCGATACATGCATGCGCGTCCCGCGCTGTACGATAACATTTGTTAGGCGGTGAAGCGTGTCGCCCGATAAAGACAAGTACACGTGTCAATACCCCCCTCTTAAAGAGCTGCATACAAACGAAAGTAATAAAGAAAAACACCCGTAGCAAAGAAAACAATAAAATAAGGAAGTTCGTCAGCGTCCGTAAAAGGGTTTCAGACGCACTACGTGGACCACTTCAGATCGTGCGCAGCGCCGCTGTGAATGCGGAATTCCGTCTGGCACGACCTCATAGTCCAGTGCGCCAATACGTCGAATGACCTTGTAGGGTCCGAAATAGCGGCGCAATAGTTTCTCACTCAGACCTCGTCGTCGTATCGGTGTCCAAACCCAAACACGGTGGCCGGGCTGGTACTCGACGAAGCGTCGTCGGAGGTTGTAGTGTCGGCTGTCGGTCCTCTGTTGGTTCTTGATCCGTAGGCGTGCGAGCTGTCGGGCTTCTTCGGCGCGCTGCAGATAGCTAGCGACGTCAACATTCTCTTCGTCAGTGACGTGGGGCAGCATGGCGTCGAGCGTCGTTGTCGGGTTCCTGCCGTAAACCAGCTTAAACGGCGTGATCTGTGTTGTTTCTTGCACTGCCGTGTTGTAAGCGAAGGTTACATACGGCAGGACCGCGTCCCACGTCTTGTGCTCGACATCGACGTACATTGCTAGCATGTCGGCGAGGGTCTTGTTCAGGCGCTCCGTGAGACCATTCGTCTGCGGATGGTAGGCAGTTGTCCTCCTGTGGCTTGTCTGGCTGCGGTGGCGGCGGACGACGGAACTGCGGCGTGACAGGGCCCTGGCGCGGTCGCGGAGGGGGACCTTGACGGCGCGCGACGGCGGCGTAGGTCATCGCTTGCGGCTCAGGCTGCAGCGATTCAGGGGCTACTCCAAGTTGTTGTTGGAGCTCCTCACGCACGGCGTCGGCAATCGAAGCCACTTGAGGCTGTGATGATGGGAACAGCTTTTGTAGCTCCTCCCGCACGACAGCTCGGATAGTCTCGCGTAGGTCGTCGGTGGCCAGTGATTGAACCCCGGCGTAGTTTGTATAGTTCGTGCGGCGATCGAATTGCCGGTTCCGGATCTCGAGTGTCTTCTCAATGTTCGTCGCCTCACGAAAAAACTCTTCGACGGTCTTCGGTGGGCTTCTTACCATCCCGGCGAAAAGTTCCTCCTTTACACCACGCATCAGTAAGCGGACTTTCTTCTCCTCGGCCATATCCGGGCCGGCGTGGCGGAACAAACGGCTCATTTCTTCCGTAAAGATGGCGACGTTCTCGTTTGGCAGCTGCCCTTTCCTTGCGCACGACGCTTGTAAAGGTGCGTAGGAAGCCGGCACGGAACAGGTCCCACGTTGTCAAGGTCGATTCCCTGTTCTTAAACCAAGTTCTGGCGGTGTCTTCTAAGGCGAAGTAGACATGCCGCAGCTTCTCGTCGGAGTCCCAGTTGTTGAATGTTGCGATTCGTTCGTAGGTCTCCAGCCATGATTCCGGGTCTTGAGTCGCTGCTCCATGGAAGGTTGGTGGGTCCCGAGGTTGTTGTAGGATAACGGGGGACGCTGGGGCAGCCATTGGGGTTGTCTTGACCACGATCTTCTTTGTCGTCTCAGGTAGAAGTCCGTGCTCTGGGGCAGTCCTTGCAGTCTGTGGCTAGCAGGCTGGCTTTGGGCGATGTTGGTTCTGTCCTCGGGCTTCGGGCTTGGATCGCGGCTTTGCGGGGGCGTTCGGTACATGAACGCACAAGCACCTCCACCAGATGTCACGTGGTGGTGACGTTAAGAACACAGTGACAATACTGCGAAAGGCAAAACTAGATTTTATTGGGCGAACCTGTGCCCACAAAACAGGCTACACTTATAGCACAACGAAAGCGGCGAACACAGTCGGCGATCGTCGGAAATCTGATCACCGAGGCAAGCGCGTCGGCTTTTATACAGCAGTCGTCGAATGTTCCAGACTAATCGTTCGGACCCGCGTGCCTTCCACAATGTTCTACACCATTCGCGTCACGCGTTGAAATCAGATAACACAACGTTCGGCGACAACAGACAGCCGGGTAGAAGCATCGATAACTTTCCAGAAACTTCCGACACATGCATGCGCGTCCCGCGCTGTACGATAACATTTGTTAGGCGGTGAAGCGTGTCGCCCGATAAAGACAAGTACACGTGTCAATATGTCTGCGAGAAGTTCTGACCATTGTGAAGTGTTATGCGAAAAAAAAAAAAAAGAACGATGAACGAAAGATTGTGCACACACCCTCCCTACACTCACTACCTATTGAAAACGAGCAGTTATTGCAAGCACAACTTGCCTAGACATAAGAAATTTATAGTTAAGCCGAGAAAACTAAATAAACAGGACAAGTGTCCTAGCAAATACTTCCGACGTGTATATGGCGCTAGCTTATCGACTACTGTACTTGGAGGTATATTAAGCTTATATTCCAAATGGTGGACACAGCTGAAGAAGGTTTTTTTTCTGTTTTTTTGTTTACAACGGGCACATCGTTTGTGTATCGCAGGACTAACGGAAATGCGGATGTCTGCCCGCAACTCTGCTACATTAAACGCTGTGTGCGCCCAAGGCTGTAGCATTTGCCTTGCCTAGCTCAAGAGGACTGCAGCGCATTTGCTGTGGTAGCACAGTCCCATCAAGGCGAAGCCCGTAGGCAGAAGCTACGAAATCGATTCTTCGCTCTTGCTGAAGCCGGTGGTAGATCCTTGCCGGAATCCCGGCGTATTGGTAGTGCCAGCGGGCACGCAAACATAATCGCCGCAGGGATAGCAGTTGGCGTTATCAGGATGACCAGGTCCGCCTAGCACTCAATGTAAGCCGAGTGGAAATGACACGGATCAATTTCCACAAGATAAGAAGCGACAGCTTTCCTCCTTGAAACGGCAGAGTGCCTACTGCAGTTGCAGTGAACTTGCACGGACAAAGAAAGCCAAGATGACTACCAATGACACAGCCAATTATGCATGTTATCTCGGATTCCGATACAATTTAACATTCGTAATGATATTTCATTTAGGCACCGTATCTGGCGTGACGTATTTTTATGGCTTCATCTATAGCAGTGAAGCGATATCTAAGCAGTGCTGTAGCCAAATGAACCCACGGGCCTCTGGACTTGGAAAGAGAGTGCCGGAGCTTCGCCTACGACGCCGACATTGTGCATGGTGCAGCCGAGTCACCAGAGACGTCCACTAAGCCCTGCGACAGCAATTTTTTTGTACCTAAGTAACATATCACATTCCCTCTGGAGCCTCAGAAAGATATTGCGAATTAATTTATATTGCAACAAGGTATTTAGTCACTCCTTCTTGATTCACTTTCATGTCCTGTTTCTACGAAACCACTGAATCCCGAAGGAGGCAGAGGTTGTCTCACTTTAATAAAGTACCTCGATGCTTCCTAGTCCGCACACACGCAAGTCTTGATGCCATGACTGACGAACTTACGAACGTGAATCACATTCGTACCTCGGAACTACAGAACAGGCCACTTCAGCCTTTCTGCCACCGTGACGTTCCTGACCTTGTTTGACAATGGTTCCCTGACTTATTCGCGCTTTCTCGCAAGGAGCTTTTCGAAGTGCTCAATTATGGTGTGGAAATCACTCCATCCTCTTCATCCGTCTTCCATGTCTGCTTCGCCAGAACATACCCGTCTTGCTGTATAAAGGATTGGCATACCGACTGCACTTTTGTGTGACATGGCGTGCATAAATTTGAATATCCGATATCTGCCAGAATGCGTTAGTTTTCGATGAACACGGGCGGCTAAGCCACTAGCAGACCATTGAGCGATAGCGTCCAAGAATGGAATGTCATTTATTTCCTTCCCCAGCTGTAAAACTAGATGTCGGTAGAGAGGGCACAGCGACAAAGGCGTGATTATTTATAGTAGTGTCACCCGCTTACAGTATTACTGCTAATGTTATTGTACTATTAACGAATCTTCACTTGCTAGCGCTTGTATAGTATATATGGAGCAGTTTCACTACTGCTACCTGGTGCTCTGTGATCACAGCAGTGGGTTTACTGCTTTGTTTCATTTAATTTCATTTTATTGCACTTCTTTCAACCACTAAACTCTTTGATTTGATCCCATTCGAAGTCAGTTAACCACGAGCAATTCCACATAAAGCAACCATGAAAACGCACTCCAAAGCAATACTTCAGAAGGTCAGCTGCAGTTGAGTGTTTACGTATGCAGTCCTAAACAAGTGAAGTCCGGATTCGCCATGTCAAAGTTTTTCAGGTGCTCTGGAGTTCGTCTACTAACAGACGGGGCGAGAAAAAAAAGATGGAGCGCATAAAATATTAGACGCACGACGGAACATTTCCAAGTGTTGATGTAAACAAAGCTATAGCGCCTTCATTTCCGTTAAACCGGTATAGTTGTCATGGGCACGTACTAAGTATCGACAGCACCCCATGACCAATTATGGCAATAAGTAGGTGACAGGTGGCGAACGCTCAGGCATCTATGGCCACGATGTTACGGGCATATGCATTAAGGAAAAGTGAGGCGTATACGTAGTCACTTATGGGGAACAAACTTGCAATGAATTGTTGGGTATAACTTTTCAGAGGAAGCTCCTCTCCAACACCGCACTGCGGATGATACTCGATATCTCTATGAATAGTGTCACTGTTAAAATTGGTAAGTTCTTAAATATACCTAATGCATTAGTAAACGTTATGCCTCGACGTCGAAGGGACGTTAACAGATTGTACATTCGTGAACGTGCATCAAATATTGAGCTTCAGTGGTTATTGGTAACACTCTGCATACAGAGACAAACTTGCACAAGGAAGAGCGAAATGACAGCACGGTCTCTCTGTTTCCCACACCATGTTCTCTATACCACGACCGCTTATTAACGGTGTGTGCGCTGTCTCGCGTAGAAATTCCGAAGGCCAGTTCTGCTAATCGAAGCAAGCAATGTGCGCTCAAGCGAGAGGAGCACAGAGAACGCCATAATCATGGTATACTTGTACGTCGGTCTAACTGATTAACTGTTCGGATGAAGTTCGCTACGGCTGACTTGGTGCGCCGCATCATGGGACGCTGATGTGCGTTGTACCAAGCGAGAACACAGTCGCGTATTAGCCTAATTCTAGACGGACAGCATTATTTGTCACGGCCTATCACTTCTGAAAATGCTGTTTTCTTGGTTGCTCTACTTTCACAATACCAGATTTCATTCATCCGCACCAATGCTACCACGTGTCAGGATAGCTTCTGTCGCACAGTAGTTGCGAGCACGCAACCTGTGACAGTGTTTCTCTGTGAAACTATTTACCGCATTTTTTCCAGTCAAGAGATATCTAATACACACTAGTGGACTGTGATCAGAGCCTATTCTTCTCGCATATTTTGTGCACACACTGCACTACACACTCTCAACATTCGCAGCGGACACCGTTGTATGACGTATTGTGAGGATTTCATGCTTGCATAATTTTGCCATCTGAATGCAGCGAGAATATCTTCATTCTTATTGCAATAACATCGCGTTCTCACTCGTGCGTATTGATACATACGAGGTGAAGTACTGCTAGCGCATCTCCTGATATGCAGCCTTGCTTTTGATGCAAGCTTCGATGTCGGAAGTGCCTTTTTTTTGTCAGGCCTATTGTCGGCCACCTTTTTTTCTTTGCGCTTCACTGTGTATTCTGGTATTTAGCTGTGTCATTGGAATTTAGCTGCTTATACAGGTCTATACGGATATGCTTGTAAATAAAATTTTTCAGGTTTGGTTTGTCGTACCAGTGCTAACCTATGGGGCTGAAAGTTAGACAGCGACAAGGCTCGTAAGAAGCCAAGAAGCACGCAAAGAGTTAGGGACCGAAAAAAAATACGAGTAAACTTAATTTACACGAAAACCACGGGGGAGTTTACACGCTTTACCGGCGGTATAGCTGACACCCTCAAGAGGAATAATGTATTTGGTCTAGTTGTGTAATGCTTAAAACGGATTATGCGGCCGTGTACTATAGCGTAACAGAATGGGAGCCAGACGACAGGAATTGCAGTGGAGGAGCGCACAGGATTAGGTGGTGTGGTGAGATTAGCAAATACACAGACACAGCATTCAATTGGCTGACACAAGAAAGGAGTATTTGTCAATTCCTGATAAAGGCATAATCAAGCTGTTGGCATAAGGCAGGATGCTGGTGCTGCTGATAAGGTATCGGTTATACGTTCTTAGAAACAACATAACAGTGATGTCAATTTAATAAATACAAATGCAGAAGACGTACTTTAGGTCCGACAAAATTTTGAGTACTTTATCTGACACTCGGGGTGGGCATACATGTTTTTTAAAACTCTGCAGCAATTATCAAAAGTAACCAGGGAACCGTATCGATGTTCAATCGGACAAACAGTCATACTCTTGCTCTTGCTTCGTTCAACACAGGTTGTTAAAGAGCTCCTCATCAGGTCTGGCCATCTTCAGCTGACAAGCACAGTGCATACAATGCCCGCTAACGATCGTGTCAGCTAAGTATCACATCCCTACGCACCGCGGAAAGAGCTTACATTGCACACCAAACAGTTTGCCCTCATCGCGGACGCCGCGCTCCCGGCCGGACAGGTGACGTATAAGCGCAAGTGCGCCTACGCACATGTATGTGATGTGACGTCGCTTATGACACGTAGCTTTGAGAATTATTCAAGGCAACAGAATTTATTTCTTTCACCTGTAGCATTAATAGACTAATTAAAGTTTACAGAAATAATAAAATTGGAGGACGCATAAGCTTCGACTTCATGAGTGGAACCCGATAGTATTCAATGTTCCCGGACTGCTTCTCATGCTTCCGGGCAACTGCAGCGTATGTAATCGTAATGTTTACCGGGAAACGCTGGCGGCGAACGATGCGCGCGGAGGCGGACTTTCTGGAAGAAACACGGCCTATTGCGTGGGCCGCGATGCGGTGGAGGCGAGCGCCATCTGGAGGTATTGCAAGGAAGCGAGCGCGCAGCTCTGAGGCCTCCAAGATAAATTCGAACCGGCGCGTGCAAATGGCGCACGCCGTGACCGGTCTATGAATGGTAGAAGCGCTAGAAAATGGATTTGTTTGAGTTTTAGCGCAACAGAATTATGTTTTCTCGTATATTAAAATCACAATCCAACGGTATCATGTCTGTAGGTTGTGTGAATGTCGTACTTTATGATTTTTCTACGTATTTTAGCTTCAGAAATTCAATTAGTTCAGTTCCTTGAGCCACGTGGAGGGCCTCGGTATAGGTGGCTCGAAAATCTTTTTGCCGAAACGTCTGACGCTGGACGCAGAGGCCGGATTTTCCATGACACGGGGTCTTTAACGCTTTCGCGTTAAAACCTGGAAACGGTATGTCTCTGTGTCTTTGTTTGACTTCGTACCGTATCAAGAGAGATGTACTTCAGTTCTGTCTAATTCTTCCCACGTCGTCCAGTCGCGCGTGCAGAGAACGGAACTATCATTCTCTACCGTGTTCCAGCGCGCGATGATGCTGTGCGATTCGCTTGAGTCTGCCTCAGTGTTCGTGTAGCACTGACTTATACCGCTAGTCAGGTGTGCTCGTGAACAGCGCGAAAAACTGGGCGATGTGCGAAACGAGACAAACGCGACATCTCGAGCGCGAGACCGTAAGCGGAAGTGCGCCTCAAAGTAAAAATGCAAGAGAAAAAAAAGACAAGGTTCGTGACGTATGCGTACCGCAATCCTCCAGCGCCGGTATGGGAGAACGCAGGGAAGGAAATTAGCTAGCGGAGGCTAGAAAGGGCAAGAGGAGAGAGTGTATGGAGTGTATATATGTTGGCGCTGGCGCTCGCCTCCTGAAATAATGGGTTCGCGTCTCTGAAATATTTCTAGCTCTGCTATTTATGAACCAATTTTTAAAATGCTTACCGTTGAATGCGCCCTGGAGTGCACGTAACAACTTACTGCGTATACCCAACGGTTGCTATGTGGCCTGGTGATGGGCCCTCTAACGACATGCGTGAGCAGTGGTGGTTAGGCACTCGGAACGATGGCGCTTTATTCGGACCAAACTGGCTGCGTTTGGAAGAATTGAGTGGAGCGGGGCGAACGTGCGTAGAGAGAGTGCCTGCGCTCCGCCATGGAAGATTAATTGCGGCTTGCGAAATGAACTGCGGTTGGTCACGGTACTCTGGACGCTGCGCCGTGCTGGCTGCCTTTATATATACCACACAGCCAATCGGGGAGCAGGCATGCAGCAAGCACAGTTGTGCGCGTCGTTCTGAACTTGTTCAATGGAATCCGAATCGCTTTGGGGTCTCCTCAACTCGGTTATATCTTGCTGGGCTTATGGCTGAAAGAAAATCTTAATAATCTCAATAACTGCCGATATTTGCTTATAAACAAATAACGGCAGTTATTCAGCAACGGAAACCGTAATTATGAAGGTGTTACATGCAGACACCAGGTAAAACAGCCGAAGCTGAATGACCGAAACAGTGTAATTCAGGGTCACGGGCCGTGCAGCGTTACAACTCAAGACAGGGCTGGCCACAAGCGCGGAAAAGCAGCATCTATTCGATGGAAGTAGGTTTCGTACATTTGATGCTGTTATGCATGGGTTCAGTCACTATAAAAGCTGAGAAATTCATGCGGCACTATCATACACCACAAAAAGTACTGCACATAAAGTGATGGCATTCTTTAGATCGAATAATTTCTGCGGGGGCGAAGCCTCAGTAAATGATGTAAAGGAGTCGTTCCTGAGAAATCAACAAGCCTTTCATTCGATAACAAGTGGTACAACGAGGAAAAGTAACAGGAAATCTAGAACTATAAAAATGACCGAACCAAACAATCTCTCAAACATAAATAGGAAATTCAGATGTGGCCTACAGTTTGATGGTCTGTACTGGAGCATTCGAGAGTTTAGGTAGTCTACGGTGTAGGGAGAGATGTGGTGCTTGGAGTGCTGGCGAGGTTTCTAGCAGCCTAGGAAGATGGCTGATCGGCCCGAGGCGAACACTAGGATTCCAAATATCCAGGAAGTCTAGCTATGATATCGCGAGCAACGGTACGCAGCCTCGGCCTCGATAGGCGTCTGCCATGTGCGATTGTTTTAGCTCTGCCCCCGGTATGCTGGATTTATTTCCACGGTGCTGCACCAAGCGTTCCTTCACGTGATCTGTATAACACGGTGGCATCACCCCCGCAAGGTCGGCTTGGCAAAGTAGGAACCCTGAAGCCTGGGCCTGGCTATCGACGGCTACATGCGTGACCTCGAAGCAATGGCGATGTCTGCCCTCAAGAACTGTTGTTCTTTTTGCCACGCCTGCAAGTAGTGCACTTATTGCCGGAGTGCACTACTCTTATTTTGTATTTGCGGGGTCTTCGCTCAAACACTTCCTCGCCGTATTCGTATTCCCATAGCCATCAGACTATGCATACGGCAGTGCGCACTTCACATATACCATGGTCAAATCCCTCTGATCGATGTGCCTCTGCCAGTTTTGCTTGGCATAATATGTCAGGGACCGGCTTTAAACAGTGACTTTAAAGGGACACTAAAGCGAAACAATAAATCAGTTTAGACTAATGGAGCATTGTTTGAGAGCCCTGCAGGCAGTCATTTAAAAAAAACATAGTTCGACTATTACATGAGAAAATGAAGGTCCAAGTATCAGTATTTGAATTTTGCGCCGAAACCCCAGCGCCAGTACGTCAGCGTCACGTCAGAGATTCCTAAGGATGTTTTCGCATTTGGGCCGCGTTGGCTGAATAAAGGGTCCCGAAACTTGCCATGTTTAATATTTGGTTCCTTTAAAACACAATGTAGTCAATCTGTACCGTTATATATAATTAGTAGGCCCTAGAAGATGCCATCAAAATCCAAAATCCAGGTGCGGGAACTCAAGTAGGCGTCGCCACCCGTATTTCGTTCTCGCGCTTTTTCTGGCTTACCAAATGTCTTATTGTTGTAAGAGTGGTGTTTTTGGTGTTGTAGAACGGTAATTTACTGATGTAGAAGAAATCATTTTTCACTTTAGTGTCCCTTTAAAGGATGGTGCCGCAACACGGGAAACTTGCTTGAGAAGGGGAACGTATTATGGGTTATATGCCGGAGATAAGTTGAACACCTTCTGTAGCAACACTGAGCTTTGTCGATGGGTGGTTGTAGTTGTGTTCTCGATATTAAAATACATTCATTAGGCTATAACGTTATCATCTGCATATAAACAAAACACGAGCAAACTAAAATGTGGGTAAAGTATGTAAGAGCACAATCAACTGTATTGGGCTCTATGACAATTTGCATTACGAAATAAAACGAAGCTTAAACAACATTTGCATGTACAAACTTGCTGCAGACAGCACTAGCTATGCATTCTATTTTTTCATTTTTTTTTCATTGACAAATCTTACCCACAGAAAGGCAATTTGTTTGTTGACGTGCAGATACGCGAAATTAGGCAACGCAATCCATGCAAAGTTATGATTACACGCAACGTTCGACTTTTCTCCTTTGGCGCTAATTAAGATTCATCAAGGACACCTCACTACAATCACAGAGGCACTTAAATAATAGGGAACGACCTTCACTGTGAGCGTCAAAGCAGGCACTGCTGCTTCTGACACCAAATTGGGCGTGGTTTGTAAGTTCACTTTGTTTCCGTTTATTTTGCGCCAGCTGCCTGAAAAGGTAAAAATGTGGGCCCCCACATCTTTAGCAACAATTCATTATTTTGCATTTGAATATCTTTTATTGATGCCTTTCAACTTAGAGTTATGATGTTATATGGCCACGAACTGACTTGAAACCATAGTTCCTGTGAAGCACCTAAACCAGCGCTTTAACTATGCACCACACTATATGCCCTGGAGAATGGCATCCAGTGCTTCCTCTTGGTGCTTTACGTATGATGTTACATATATGTACCGCCGCATAAACTCATAGCACACTTCACGAAATAAAACACCGTGAGGTGAAATTACATCAAAAGGTTTCAGTTTAACGCATGGATTGCCACATTGCAATTTCACACTCTGTTTAACACCTGTTCGGCCCTCACATATAATTACAAATGAATGAATGAATGAATGAATGAATGAATGGATGGATAAACGAATGAATCAATCAATGAATGCGTAAATGAATAAATGAATGAGTAAATGGATGAATGAATGAGTAAATGAATACTATACTGTCACGTAATAGTGACGGCAAAGAACACAGTAGCAATACTGCGGATGAAGAAACTAACTTTTACTGGGCGAACCTGTGCCCACAAAAACAGGCTACACTTAAAGCACAACGATAGCGGGGAACACAGTCGGCGATCGTCGAAACCTGGTATACCGGTCAAGCGCGTCGGCTTTTATAGACAAGCCATCAAAGGTTCCAGAGTAATCGCTGGTGCCCGCGTTTCTTGCAAAAAGTTCTACACCATTTGTATCGCGCATATATGCAATCAGATTACACAGAGTTCGGAGACAACAGACAGTGGATAGAACAATTGATAAGATTCCAGAAACTTCTAATACGTACAGGCGCGTCCCCCGCTGAGCAATAACATTTGTTAGACGGTGAAAAGCGCTCACCCGAAAAAAGATAAACAAGTCCACGTGTCAATATTTTAATAAATGCATTCAGGCAAGCATTTTAGGAAAATTGCAGATTGGCCGGCATAAAACACAGACACATCAGTGTTATTCTAAAATGGCAGCAGGTAACATAGTTTGCAGGGCGGGTCGAAGATTATATTTGGTGCATCAGCAGCAGAAGAGAAATAAGAGATCAAAGTACTTACAATATGTTGGTCAGCTTTTTCCGAAAGAACATAAGATATTTCGTGTGCACACTCAACAGAAATGAAATGATCAATTCACTGTTGGAACAGTTAAGAAAAGGGGAAACGTATGAAACAGTTCTGAGAACCATCACTGGGATAAGTAGTAGCACCAGCAGAAAAGCACAACGTGTAATTCTTCGGGGAGTGCAGCATGTTTTTCTGAAAATCTATATAAGAATAACAGCAGTGCGCCAATTAGATATTTCATATAAGAAAGGTAGAAACGATGTTTTGGACAAGGTGTATTGTAGATACTATATGTTGTTTCTTCTTTGCTCTGAACTGGGCAAAACAAATGCTATTATTCAACAAGGCTTGTTGAATAATATTCAAGAATTGGTCAGTTGGTCAATTGGTGTAGCGTACCAAATGTTTCCTTTTTTTTGGGAGGGGGCGACAGGTAAGGACGCATGAGTATCCTTCGTGTGTATATCTTTTCTTGGACGAAATGTTATGTTCAAAATAATTATCTTCATTTTTATAACATACGATTGCAGGAGTCGGCGGTAACATATGCTGCTTATATTACTTGTTACAGAAGGAATATCTGTAGAGTGCGAGTTAAGAAAATTGATATTAGCGAAATTGATTTCATGTACAGTAGCAATAATTTGCTTAGCCTATAAGATGTGGCAAGCGATCCGCATACCACATGATATGATAATTCGAGCCTAACTGAAAAATAAAGCTTGCGAAAGGCCACCACAAATTCTTAGCTTTAAGCTGTGGTTGTCCAACTTCTAATGTCCACGATGAAAGTCAGCAAATATCTAGCGTGTTAGGAGAAATGTTACTGTATGACACCTACGGAAATTTCGACTGTGGTACAGTTTGCAAAAGCCCCTTAAAATTTGCAGACTGCCATTTTTCTGACACGTTCAGTTATTGTTAGGGAAGCAGGCGGTAAGATCGGGCACTGAAATATTGCTGGCTTCTCCAAATAGAACTATGTTGTCAAAGCTTACTAGTACATTGTGATGCGCTCAGAGCCGCCTGTGTCCGTTATAGTGTTGCTTGTTGCCGCATTTTCCAAATACATTTACCTCAGCACCTTTCAATACCGAAGCTCTACGTACGTTCAGGATCTGCGTCTCTTTAAGACTTCGTGACCTGATAATACTAGATTAGGGATGCTTGTGAAATCGAGTGTTAATTCGGCAACGCACTGAATTGGCGAAACGTGCATGATGTCAACCTCACACCTACATTTATTCGAATTTGCGACACCAGATTAGATGCAGGAAGAAATGGCCATTTAGTGTTTGGGGGGCAGGCTGGTTTGGTACGCGCGAGGCACCACTTCCAAGTTGGAAAAACGTCAACGTAATTAGTTCACCTCGGGAAAACCAGCTGTCCTTATTAGCCTTGCTTTATCGACGATGCTTTTTGGATGCAGCTGCATGCGTAGCTTAAGATGCTACATTGGGTATTGCCGACACTGATGAATCACAACACCCATTTAGTCCAAACGGACCCGTTTTACTTGAAGTGAGGTGTCGTTTTGACTTGCTTTCATCAGTTTCTGATGATTCACTTCGCATTATAGGCAGCTAAGTCGCAGTACGTTCAACTGGTATAAATTTCATGCTTGCAGTACTAGTTTACGTAACAATGCGCTGTGGCATTCGCAATGAATGAGAGAGCGTGCAAATACGTGTACATATACAGCGTTGTACTTCGCTTTGCGGTCACAGCATTAAACATGAGACTGTTTTGCCGAACGCGTGACGCCCTCGAACGTCTCAGTATTGCTGAATTATGTCAATATTTTAGCGAGGACGGCCTACTGCATTCGCTACATTCAAGTGTGGCTGTAACTGTTGGAAAGGTTGGCGTTTACGCGTATGTAGCAAAACGTTCTGCTATGGAGAACAGTGGCCCGCTACCTCCTTCAGTCACCTGGCGTGGCGCCAATTGCAGCTAGCCTCGCCATCTGCCGCGAAGAAAACGAAAGTGTAGCAGCTACAATCTTGGAGGCCCTACCGAAAGAGCGGTGGTTGAACGCCTCCAAACGGAGATGGCGGTGCATGTCTACTTGCTCTGACGAGACCTGTAAGTTGAGAGTTGGATATTTTGATTTTGTAGACTTGTTCTAATGCATATGCAGTGCGACGCAGTATTTCGCACGGGCTGACGAAGGAGCACGCCTTCGACAAATTCGTTTTTTTTTTGCTGTTGGAATGTGCACACAATCTCAAGCTATCGCTCGTATTTCTGCTATATAAAAGGCGCATGCATTGAACATTCCTTTAATTTCGGAATCGAACACCACGACAATAATAGAGCTGGAAGTGCCGACAACTACCAGGCGTCTGACAAGGCTAGCGTAATTGCGGGCCTCGTCAGGGTCGTTGCAAGCGTTTCACTTTGCTAGTACACAAGATGGGAGCGACGGGAAAGCTTCCGTGTAAGCGAGTGGCCAATGAAATATACAACAACGCCAGTTTTCCGTTTAGTGTTTTCAGCAGCTCAGCAGGAACACTTAGTGTGCGCTGTGCGTGCAAGCACAGCACTCATGGCAAAATGTTTCTTCGATGCACGGTGGAGCCGATTAGGCTTCGCTTTTCTTTCTTTCTTTTTTTTTTTTTTTTGCAGCCATACGCACTGTAATATTCTGTTAGCCGGTCGCGCGTACTACAGCAGAACGGTGGCGACGGTAGGAAATGCGCCGCGAGCATCCGTCTAAAAGCTATCGCAAGAACTATTGCAGATGAAGAGCTTGGGCCTGAATCCGAGGAACTAGAAACGTTAAGAAAATAGCCCGTTCTTGTAAAAAAAAAAAAAAAAAAAAGCTCTACGAATTTCACATATTATATATATGATAAACGATTAGCGACGCTCATTGATGCGTATGTGGGAAGCGTGGAAAAGCATCAAAAGATGCTGTGTTCAATGAATCTGTCGTTGTAAAGAATGAGAAGGGTCGAATTGAAGTGCCCAATTTTTAATTGTTATTAAACGTCTTATACCATCGAGAGGTAAATGAAGCCATGTAAAGAATTGGCGAATAGACATGGCTTTATTTGAAATGTGCAAATAGGAAAAAAAAATGTAATACGGCGCTAAGCGTGCGATGCTCTACCAATTGAGTTACGCAGGCAGCGTTTATTTTGTCTACTTTGTTGGGTATTTCTGTACGTGTACTGCAGACCTGGCTCTGCGATTGTTAGCGAGACGCCCTAACTTTGACAGGGCAAAACTGCAGCGAAAATCGGAGTCTGCGAATTGTGAGCTATGTACATTTTAGATACTTTAGCAGTAGGTAGGCGGCGCAGCAGCCTGTATGAATAAGCAAAAGAAGGAACAGGCAGTTGACAAGTGCTTGCGACAAAACCACCACAAGCAAAATACCTGGTTCGACTGTCTCTAAACGAAACTGGGCCGGTATTTTGTAGCGATGCCTTTTCCGATTCTATGCTTTTTCAGGCATTTCGCACTTGGCCAGTGGTCAGAGCGACGGTCTGCCCACATTATCAACGGGATCAGGCGGCCGTGTGTGGTGGATGATAAGAATAGCATAGAATAAGGCATAAGGCACCACTACAAAATAGCGGCCCTGCATAGGTGCCATTTGCGTCAGTGAATTGATGCAGCTTGGGATTTTGGCAAAAGAAAAGTGAATTTTGGGGAAAACAGCTTAGCGACACTTCAGCCTTTGTCTACACTCACCGTGCAAAAAAAGTGCTCTGAAGGTATCTAAAGTCAGTCACAGCCGTTCCGACTCGCCATTTCAGCGGATGTCAATAAAGCGTGATGCGTGACTCAAGGCGCTTGCCCACGGACTTCGTGTGCGAGGCGTACTTGTACAAAGTGTGTTTCTATTACATTTAAAGCGGCTAGAGAGAAGACTTCTAGTCTCCGACGTGAAACTTGCGAGGAAATAAATGTATTGCATGAAGTTCGACACAAGGAACGTAGTAAGGGACACGGACAAGCGCTAGCTTTCAACTACTGTTACGTACTCCAGGGTGGCGTACCCCACCGTTGCCGACTAGTTGCGACGCCGGTTACTTGAAGCTCGACCGGCGTTACTATTGGGTAGCGTGGCGTTGTCGGCGGGCTGCAGGCGTCTGGTAGACAATGGCGATCAGGCAAGGACGAGACGACTGCTAGTGCGAAACTTGCACGGTTTATTCAATGGCTGGTGAAAGATGAGAATGAATTGGAAAAAGGGCATCGAGGGGCCTTTTAAATAGGCCCACTAAAATAATAGGCGGGATCTTGCTCACGTCAACGTCACGTGACATGCCCTGAGTCCCACGGTGCTTGGCGGCGGCACCCACTTTCCAAGGACGATGTTTTCCCGAGCTTGCCTCCGCTGGTGGCAACCCGCGGGTCCTGGGGATCGTAGGCAGCTGATCCCTTCTCTTTCGCGCGTCCTTGGTTCGCGGAAAGGGTGTCTGGTTGTGGATGAGCGATTGATCCATTCTCCCAGTTGACGTCTTCAGGAGCGTGCCTCCACTGGTGGCAGCCCGCGTGTCCTGGTAATCGTAGACAGGGTTCTCACGCACACACACAAAGGGGCCTGTGAACACTGCGGGGCGTCCGCCAGACCGGCATCTACTCGAGACAACCATAGCAAATTAGGAATCCATTCTTCGTTTCGCTTAGGCATGTACACAAACGAAGGGGCCTGTAATTACTGTGGTGCACCTGCCAGACCGGTAACCACTCGAGACAACCAGAGCAAATTAGGAATCCACCCTCCGTTTCGTTGAGGCATAGTTGTTGAGCATCCTTCTTGCCTGGGGTGTTACATGCCAACCGTAACACTACCTTTATTATTTGTTGATCGTCAATACATGTGCCTAATCGCACATGCGTGAAGCAAGCAATCACATTATCACAAACACCTCGTGTTGAATTTCACGCAGTACATTTATTTCTTCGCAGTACGAACGAACTCGCCCAACAACTCTTATTGGACGAGAAACTTGTATTCATAATTGGCTTAGGGCGTACTGGTGAGCCAGTTGGTTAATCATGAATGAATATGGCTGCGCAGTTCAAAACATGGACGTAACGCAAAGTAAATAAACGCGAGCACTGTACTACAACTGTCCGTTTAGTGCTGGTTAAGCATACAAAAATACGTGTAATAAACATGCATGCAGCACTTCAGCGTAGATTACTAAACAGACTTTTGACCACTCTACGAGCAACCTGCTATCATGACGCACGAAACTTCATTCTTCACAAGCTTTCATACTGCGCAAGAAATAAAAATAAGAAGTAACAAAACATTCAAAGCCATTCCGCACTGCGAAGGTGGCCGACCAGCGGAGCTGTAAACATCGTGGTGAGGAAACTTGTGGTAAAGACTTCATTGCATCACTCACTGTCGCATAGTAACGACGGCTTTGTGGTCACTATGATATACACTCGGCGCACTCGCTACGCAAATACATTACTTCATAATGTCAAATCAATGCACGTACACCGAGCGATTGTCGGTTGGGCCGGATTGTCGTCATCGCAAGTAATATATCTGCAACACGAAACGCGTAAACCACTACCTTTCGTTCCCGGCACATCCCCATTGAAATCACTGACAACGGCCACATGGGTAGTGTCATCGCAATTAACCCACACAAAGTGTCTTGCCCTGAAGATTACGGGGCTATGAGCCATTGCGTTTTTCGCATGCTTAAGGCTCACTCACACTACGCCGAGCCGACACCGATTCCCGTCTGCCGACTGTCGGCAACAGCGTTCTTTCTTTTCGTGTCGGCGCCTCTTTCACACTATACCGACGCCTAGCTCTCCGCCGACCGTAGGCAGATTGTCGGCGTCGGTACAGTTTGACGGAGGCGCCGACACCAACGATAAAACGCTGTCGCCGACAGTCGGCAGACTGAAATCGGTGTCGGCTGGACGTAGTGTGAGTGAGCCTTTATGGGGGTATGAGCCATTTCTTACAGGGATATGAGTCCTTGATGATAGCTTTCGACATGCTATTCTGTATGTTGTACGTGTGATAAGAAAGAATGGGAGCACTGTTCGCTTCACTTTGATGAGTGCACGAGATCGCGGGATGAAATCCCAGCATGGCGGCTGCATTTTCATGGTGGCGAAATGCAAAGACACCACAGTGGAGAAAATCCGGTGTCCCCCACTACAGCGTGACTCATAAACAGACCGTGGTTATCACACGTAAAACCCCATGGTATGGTATAGAGAACATTATTGGGTCCTGAAGGTCAACCCTACGTTGACGCGCACCGCTCCCTCGTTGGGACTGTCCGGCCGAGCCCTTCAGCCACACTTTCTAAAATGTTAACTTGCTTCTAGCCTTCGCCTTACGGGGCTGTGAGTCATTGCATTTTTTTGTTTGATTACGGGGGTGTGAGTCATTCATGTTTTCGTGTGCGGACACGAAACTACTACGGTACCCTAGGCATATACAGGTTCGCGCTGAAAAGCAGAAAGAAAGCGAGTGAAACACGCCATCTGACATTGCCGCGTTCAGATACATAAAAGCCCTACTTTGTTAGATAAGGCGGCCGAGGTGAAAATTATGCACTTTTTCCTTCTGCTTTAAAATCTCAGCTGCTTCTATAAATTCCCGTGTCAGCTTGTGTCCTTCTCTGTACACCACTTTTGTATCTCTCAGTTGCGGCACACGCCGCAATCCCTAAACGGAACACGAGGTGACCCGTATATTTTCTAGATCAGTGTAGTTATGCTCCGTGAGCCTTGCGTTCGGAAATCTGTCTGGCCAACGTACTTTATCACGCGTCAGCAGAATTGAATAAACAAAGTGCTCCGTCCAGGGGTGATGTAGGGTTGCTTATGTTTGATCACCCAGACGTCCGCTGGTTTCTCCTGTGCGTTTACTTTTTTTGAAGAGGGTGCAGGCGCACAGGCGCTAAGGATACTACGTCGACACCAGCCTCTCGACCTATTTTAAGTAGTTGTCGGAAACGGTGTGCACGTATGGAGGGACCACTGGTCTTTTAATGCGGGCGCGTGCGTCATCGCCAGAGGCTATGTGAGCGCTCCTGGGACACTTCAGTAGTTTCCGCTATTGAGGCAGGAAGAGCCGAAGGATACCCTGAATTCTCAAGATGGCGTGCCTGGTTGAAGGAGCTACCGGCTCATCGGTGTTCACAAGAGTTCGTTCACAAGTGCGTTATGAAAGCATGAGAGTGCTATCGCGATCTTCAATAGCTTCGAATGGGCCGAAGGAAAAGGAAAGCCGCGCTTGTTTCCCCTTGGCTCGTAACTCCAGCAGACATGATTGGCGGAGCAATGCAGACCAAGCCTCAAAATTTAATAAACTTGTCCCTGGAGACCTCATTTGTCGCATCCAGAGGATCAAGGCTATTAGAGAACACTGCGAGAGCACTAAAAAACATCATTTTCAAAACTTGCTTCGTCATACTGTAAGAAAGCTAAAGAGTGATCGACGTACCTACAGAGATGACCAACATTCAAACTGTCAAGGTGCTTAGCTACGTCTGAGAAATCCTGGGAGCATAATGATATAACTCCCCCCTCCCACAAAAAAACAAAAAGCAAGTGTTATTAAACAGCAGTTAACATTGAAGAAAGGTAAGGTTATCATGGGCGCATTAGGGTACCATGTGCATTAGTGTACCGTTGGCGGACTAATCCGTGGCGTTCTCCTTCTTTTTCCATGTTTTTATTTCGGAAGGAAGGAGCGGAGGTTCTCCCAAAAGGTATTTTGCTTCTTCGTGTCACCTACGCCCCTTACCCTTTACATTTACTTCTTTTTAGACTTTACTACCTTTGGGATTAGGCGACATATTTAAACTAAACTATCTCTGCGACCAGTCAACATATTTCTTTGAGTAAAGCCGCACTTCCAGTCCCGGTTTTCAACTGGCATTCATTTTAGCCTTTTTTACCTCAATACGATTGCTTACTGGCCCATACATACCCCTATACTAATAAAGTGCGTTTCATTTTTGTTCCAAGCTGCGCTGCGGCGCATTTCTTCTTCACTTTCGTGCATTTATAGGCCTCTAATTGTCCAACTTAGGAGACAAAAGTAGATAGACTCTTATGTCCAACAGAAACTTGTGAAGTCCTCTTCTGACAGGTGGGCCTTTCGAAAAAATCTAGCCATCTCAAAGGTTTCTGTACGGTTTTCTTAGTTTTAAATTGTGTGACCAACTATGACAAAAATGAGTGTGCAAAGCTTTAGTAAAACCTTTTTTGTTGAAGTTCTCTGTATTGGAGTTTGAAAATAAAACGCAGAAAAAATGGATTTCAAGACAATAAAATAAAAAGATCTGAAACAGTGGCACTTCTCCGAAGAAACTTGAGGAGTGGTGAAAATATTAATGGGAGGCCCAGTCTTTGAGCGGCCGGCGAATCGCGAGTTCTTATTCTGTAAAGTCAAGGTCTTAGTCTAACTGGTCTCAACGTATCAAGTATGCCTCTCCTAACATTGCTCAACTTAGAGAAGGCTTCAAATATAGCAAACTTGAAAGTCGGAAGGCTCAAATAGGTGTATATATTTGCCCTATACGAATTCGTATTACTGTAGGACTCACTCAGGGCAATGCCGCAATGCTAACGTATATAATTGCTCTCTTTCAGCGCAGGCCTTGGCTCCAGATCACTGCCGCCACTCTCCGTATTAGTTACCAAGTTTCAATCCACTTCCTATAGCAGTCCTGTCACCGAGTCTTCCTCGCAATGGCACATTCCTATATTGGTTCCCAGCAAGCTTTCCATTCCCCACCTTTGCACTTCAGTATTCACCATACTATAGCTGCTAGTATAAATGAGAAAACAAGTGCATCAACACAAAGATGAAAGGCAATTCGCTGTTCATTTAATGCTGAAAAAAGCCTAAAAAGTGTGAACACGTTTCAGACGGATTCCGTCTCCCGTGTAAGAGCTTATGTTTATCACAGATGTAAACAAGCTGCCAATGCCTTTGAACCTTTATTACTTGCTCAAACCTTTAAAAACAAAGAAAACAATACTGCACAATTCGAAGATTTTAAAACCAAACATTCATTGCCTACCCGTTCCACGGTTTCGCCTGGGTGAGTCAGTAAGTCGCTGGTCAGTTTCTTGCCGAGCGGATTCCCATTCACTTAAACAAGAAGAATCAAGCACATCCGGTGGCGCCATTCAGACCTCAGCCCCCTGAAGCTGCAGCCCTGTGCTCAAACGATTAGGCTACAACCACACTTCTTGTTCTTCTATACATGGCATTTACTACAGTGAGTTAACATTGTATTGCCTCATTAGGAAGACGATTTGTACCAGTACTAGCCGATAGAGCGAACCACCACCACCACCACCATCATCATCATCATCATCATCATTAGCCTGGTTATGCCCACTGCAGGGCAAAGGCCTCTCCCATACTTCTCCAACTATCCCGGTCATGTACTAATTGTGGCCATGTTGTCCCTGCAAACTTCTTAATCTCATCCACCCACCTAACTTTCTGGCGCCCTCTGCTACGCTTTCCTTCCCTTGGAATCCATTCCGTAACTCTTAATGACCATCGGTTATCTTCCCTCCTCATTACGTGTCCTGCCCATGCCCATTTCTTTTTCTTGATTTCAACTAAGATATCATTAACTCGCGTTTGTCCCCTCACCCAATCTGCTCTTTTCTTGTCCGTTAACGTTATACCAATCATTCTTCTTTCCATAGCTCGTTGCGTCGTCCTCAATTTAAGTAGAACCCTTTTCGTAAGCCTCCGGGAACCACCATAGTTGCCTCTAAGAAGGAGTCTTAGGCTATAATGGCGCCTGCACTTCCCTCGTACGGACACCAGCCAGCACTTTCAGATACTCAGCGTGCGTTGGTTATGGTTGATTCCATGCTATGGTACATAGCCTCATCGCGCGATTGGCCAGGAAGTGTACAACGCATATCGCTCCAACACCAACTAGTTCTTTAAGATGATACCCGCGTGTTTTTGACAATTACACATTCCATACCATGGCCTAGAACGAAAGATTAGCCAAAAAGCGTGTCCGCATGCTGATTATGATGATGACCATTTTAATACAAAGGCACATACCTACAAAGGGCGACTGGCCAAGAAGCTTCTGCGCATTTATAACAAATGAAACGAAGTGATGATATGGGCGCATATACAAGATTTGTCACAGTGCGTAGTGTACGGGCAAGTGAAAGCATGTGCGCACGCCAGCATGTCCGCACACCAAAAAACACGCGTGAATGAAATGAGCAAATTTGTAGCATTCTATTGACGGCTTCACGGCAGCTTCGCTTAAAAGATTCAAAGATGCGCGATCGATCAACGCAATTCTTTGTTACACATGAAACCACAACCTTCAGTTTTTGTATCACAAACACTGTCTGAGGTTAGGAGTTTCGTCATGTCTTTCCAATGAGGCAGCGCTGGAGCATAATTGTCCTGGAATGAATTACGTGCTAATTAGGTAAAAAATAAACTTAAAGAACTTGTGTTTTTGGCTTACTATCGCACCCAAAAAAAATAAAATGTCCTAAAAATTAGAAAGCAATAAAACGTGCTGTCCCTGTCCCTTTTTCTTTGCCACGTGGCGAACCTCCTAATTCAAGTATAACTGCTAAAAGCAACAGGCAATCGGCGAAAGTCGTGTGCCTCATTAGAATTACGAGGGCCCCAAGAGCGTATTAAGCTCTTCGTAGGAGCCTAAATTACCACCATGAATCGCCGATATATCATGTACCCGAATGCAAAGAAGAAATTGTAGTGGTCAAAGCAGAGCTATGCGTCAAAAGTGAATAAACAGACAACGTCGTCACATAGGCCCCACGCTTTATTGAGCTCGGCTAATGCACTTTCGCTAATGCACACAAACATGCTTTGCAGCCGCAGTATGGGAACATTATTCATTCAGTTTTTCATTCTGGCGATAATAAGGTACGAACGTGCTTCTTCCTTTTAGGGCGTACTTATGATGAAAATGTCACAAATCAAGCTGTCAATCTGCCTTATCTCTTAAACCTGTCTACATCTAGAGTGCGTTGCACCTGTTTTGTTGAAGCTCGGATTCTGTGTTCTGCAACATTTTGCCGCCTTTTGCTTTCGAGCGGATGTGAACTGAATACACGAGACCTGCTGATGTCATAAACGTATTATGGATTGGCGCCTTCACGTACGCCAGCAGTGTCGCTAATTTATTCCTTTCTTCTAAATACCAAGCCGCTTCATATTCGAGCTCAGGCAGTGCGTAGCAATTACGTTTTTTTCCTGGTCGTGTTTGCTCTCAATGTGTTCGTGGTGACTTTCTTTTCATATTAGTGCGCAGAAGATTTGCACATCATGTTTCAACATTTGCTATATTTTATAAACTTATTATTCACCTTCTTTGGTTTATCCACTTTTTCGTCTATCATATTTAAACACCGTGTTCCTTCGAGTAGCAGTTGTCAGTGTGTATCAGATAGCAATGAAGGCCGCTTCTGAGTTAGATCTTTACTGGTCACAAGGTTTAGCACCATAAAGTGTATTTTTTTAAATTTTTCTTTCAGTATTACTTTTCACCGCTCCTTATAAAACCTGGGATGCAGGACATACCGGCTATAGCTTAAATTTAAGAACATCATGTGCAAGTTTTGGTCGAATTAAATATCAACTACAGGCACAGAAACGCCAGACACCAAAAATAATATGCTAGCAAATTTGCGGCGGTGGTGAGGGGGGAGGTGATGTAGAACACCATAGATCCTTGTTAGATTACATCGGACATAACCAACTATACATGCATATATACCTTGCACGTACCAAACGTTTTATGCCACAGGGAAAACTGTTGAAAAAGACAGTAATTTAAGACGAAATATTTTCATCCACTGGGCAGTTTCACGAAGCTACACAGCAAACATACGCCTATACGTGGTTCTCAGAAACAAGCCTTCCAAACTAAAGAATGTTGCCCTTCTCAGGGGATTAAACAGAAGACCGACGCCCCCGTTTCGTTCGGCCTCACTCGGTGATTTGCTAGTCTCCTGGATAGCTCAATTGTTAGACAGACGGCCGCGGAAAGAACTTGGGGCAGGTATCGGTCCCGGGACCACGGCTAAATTTTTTTTCAACTTTGAACTTCGAAACCTGCTTTCTGAGAAACGGACATTTTGTTGCTTTCGAACATCGTGAAACTCTTAGGTGGATGAGAATGTTCCCTTTCATGGAACTTCCAACTTCCCCACTTCTGCAGAACTAATTTGGCAGAGAAAAGTGACATGCACAGTGACGTGTAAGAGGGGTTCCTACAATGCTATATGATTGTCGAAGTGCCTAAACACTCCTCCAGCAATAAGGCTGTCAGTCATCCCCGCTAATTTGGGGACGCTGAGGACTGCTTTGCGCCCAATCTAGCAGATTGTGCGGCGGCGTCATTCGCGTAATAGCCAATTACGAAGCCCATTTCCTAGCCCATAGCAACAAAGCTGAGTGGCTCGGTCGTTACACGCGTACGACCAACTGGAAAGTGTCGCCAATTCTATTATACAAGTTTTGGCCAACTTCGCAGACAGGCGTAGCTGCGCACGACCCGGAATAACACTAACGAGCGTAACGTTTGCGTGCTTCATGTCTGGGCTGCAGAACAGTCGCCCACGAACAGATTTATGAACACTGCATTGCCTTCATGTCTGTTCTAACACGTCCTTATTTCCTTGTGAACTACGACGAGCACAGCCTATGGTGCTCCTGATGCAGAAGTTAGATCAAGCAATAACGACACAGCTCAAAGCAAATTTATCATTCTTGCGCAAAACTTTACACTTCAAAGCTGACTGTTTTGTCCGTAGTAACGCCATCATGTGCAGACTACTGCATTTTTGTTTTAAACTTCGTTATTATTCTATGTGACCTCTCGCGGCAGCTAAGCACGAGGTCACATATTTGATAGCTGCAGTGGTCGCGCATTCCGATGGGGGTAGAATGCCAGAGCGCTCGTGTAACGTACATTGGGTGCGCGTTAAATACATGCAGGTGGACAAAATTATTCAGATGACGTTAACTAAACGAAGTGTCTGATAATTATAGCGTGGTTTTGGCGTGTACAATTCTAGAAGCTTTTCTTTGTAACTGCTACAGCAATTATCCAAATGCTCAAGGTCCATTTGTCCTGTTGAAATTGGCATGGTCGTGCGGTTACGGTATCCATGGGCAAGCGTCGTACGTGTTTGACGCGTTAGGTCTCCAGAGACGTGGAGTGCGTTTGGCTGCAAAAGCGACGCAGACGGGTGGATGCACGGTCACGCTGCGCTCAATGGGTTCTGCCGGAGTCAGGGCCGCGTTCTGACTTCCGACACTTCCATGAGCGATGTGCGCACATACTGTGCGCGTTGGACAATGGCGGACTGTTGACGGACTGTTGACGGACTGTTGACGGACTGTTGACGGACTGTTGACGGACTGTTGACGGACTGTTGACGGACTGTTGACGGACTGTTGACGGACTGTTGACGGACTGTTGACGGACTGTTGACGGACTGTTGACGGACTGTTGAGGGACTGTTGAGGGACTGTTGACGGACTGTTGACGGACTGTATGCAAAACGCACATGCACTGATTGAAACCCAACGGACACTACACGCGAAATTAAACCTTTGCGATTCTTTATTTCGGTGCTGAGGAACGCCGGCAGTATCCCTTAAGTCTTATCTCGTGAACCCCCGAAATACGACGCCTGCAACGACGTTGGCAGGGTATGTCATCTCGCCACATTTCTCAGAAACCTTCAGGAAAACGCTAAACTTTGATATCGCATTAAGTGCTTCGACTTCCAGATGAAAATTTCGAATTTTTAATGCGTAGCGTTAGAGGAGGAGTAGGTCCGAAAATTCTCTCCGTCCGTCTGTGGCCAAAAAAAGAATGCGGGCCGATACCGGAAATAGTGCAATACCGCGACGACCGCGGCCCGATATGACCCATTTCCCATTTCAGAGGGAGAATGCACAGTTTCGGCCAATTGTGTGCGCATTCGAAAACTGCCGGCGTGTGTGGCGTGATAACGGCTCGTTGTCCGCGCAGACGTTATGCGCGTCGGTGCGAAACAGCCCATGCGTCAGACTTACCGAATCCATTAACCCTAAAACATAATCATGAAACTTACACTAAAATGGAGGTGGAAGGCAGAATGTCACTGGAATTGACAGTTTTGAGTCCTTCTCTTGTTGGCCAAAGAACATAATCGGAAGAGGCGACGAGGCGCATGCGTTCTTCATAATCAGGAAGAGAGTAACCGGTGGCATTCAGGCGTACGAGTCGCTCAGGACAAGAGATCGCAGCGGACGCGGAAGGCAAGAAATGCCATCCCAAAATAACTTCCTGGTTACAATGGGGAAACACAGCAAAAACAATGTGATGACGTATTCCCGCCCAGCACCTCCACCACTTATAAGCAACCGTTTGATCCAGCCGAGCTCGAGCTTCGACGAAGAACAAGCTGTGTGGATGATGATGATAATTACAGATGCGGAATTTGTACAAGTGATGATGATGTATAGAGATGAAGAAGAGTCAGTAATGGGTCGCGCTTACAATATATATATATATATATATATATATATATATATATATATAGATATATATATATATATATATATATATATATAATACGTTTTTCTTTATTCCATATACACCCCAAAACGTTACTTTTGCAGTAACAAGTGTACAAAACAGCGGCAGAAGCCATCCGGAACCCAATATAAGGTTCCGCAATTTTTTTCCTACAATACTGGCACAGAGCTTCAACATTAGACTACCACTTTTAATGTGATTAGCATTATTTCCGAACTTCACCAACTTAGCGGTATGTTTGTCTGTCTGTATCCAGCCTCTTTCACGGCGACTTATGTGACTGGCTCACCCATGGCCTGCTGGGTGGAGCATCAGGAAGCTGTCATGAGGAATCCGGGCGCAAAGCAAACCGTCTGAACAGGGTCCCTGGGTATGTGACACGCAGTGGGTGCCGCTGTTCAATGAACCTAGTCACTGGGTATGTGACGCCCTTCAATAACTAAAAAATATTCCTTTAAAGCTTTTCAGCTGCTGGGCTGAATCGAAGCCACGTCATATATGTCAAGGCAATCTTCTCTGAATATGTATTAAGATCCCTCTTAGCGGTGGCAAGACAGTGTGACGCTAACTTGCTTCAATGATTATCGCAATGCACGTCAACATTTATTGTGATAAGTTTCTCCCATAATTTTTACATCGAAGCTGTCTATGGTTAGATCTCGAAAAAATTGTGTCCGAGTTTCTGACAAAAAAAAAATCGCAGTTCCGCCCGAAAGATGAAGCACGAATTGCGATAGCAAATTAGCAGATAGCTGCACGAAATAAGGATAGTAGTTTTATCGGCCGTATAAACTTGTAAACATTTGCTTAGTAACTAAATGAACAATGATAGAATGTGTAAGCTTGACTCAGCGAAGACGTAGGAAGAGACAGACCCACCAAAAGACAGCGCTGTCTTTGTGTGTCTGCTTCTTTGTACGTCCTTGTTCAATCGCGCTTACGCGTTCTATCATAGATTCGAACCAACTAGCCCGTCAAGGTGATTTAAGAAAATTAACCAGCACGGTGTCACGTGCGCACAGGCAAACAGGAACACACATCGCTCAATGACTGTCTGTAAAAACACTGGAGTTAGGAATCGCGGCAGCAGCCCTCGCACGCTTTCATTCATAGGAAACCTCACGGCGACGCCGACGCCGATGGCAGAAATCCGCCTGGAGGGTCCGTATAATTGCTATCGCAATGAAATTCGCGGCTCGAACCGTTCAAACGCGCCAGTGCCACTGCTCGTGCGTTCGTCGTTTTCTTCCACAGCTGGCTCCGTTGTGCAAAAATTTGTCATCAGCAATGACGCATACTTCGTCGTCTTCCACAGGTGGGTCGGTTGCCGCTCGTCATTCAAGCGTAGATTTTCAGTTCTGTCGTCGTAATGGGTGTGCCGTGTTTACGGGGGTATGAGCCATTTCTTAAGGGGGTATGAGCCATTAATTGTCTTAACGTGTCGGGCACATTTAATAACAGAGGTGATAGGCGAATGTGTGTGCGTACCTACATCGCCACGATAGCCACAGATTAGGACAATAAATATGTTCGTACCTTTGTTCAATATTCCGTCTCACCTGCGTATCGTGCGGTCAACAGCTTCCCATGTCTTCCATCTTAACATACTGGAAGGGCTCTGAATTATTTTGTAATATTAGTAGCAAGCATTTACATCATATATTTACATCTTTTCGAGGATGCTATAGCTTAACGGCGCGAAATTTTAGGGGAAGCTTAACCAGACCTATCAGAAACACATTTCAAGATAGTATATGTTTTGCAGTGCCTGCATACATTTGGCTTCATACAGAGACGGTACGCTGCCCTCCATTGACGTATTTTTTAATTAGCCATAAAGCTTTAAAAAATGCTTTGCATTTCATTGTATTGCCATAGCGACATGATTTCGCGCCGTCGTGCTTAGTTCTTCATACACGCACTCGCTTTTGTGTACACGTAAGTATGAAGTCCTGCTGTCACAGTATCGACGCCGAATGCGCGTTCTGCGCAAGAAACGTGCAGTGCAATTTGGTTGCAAAAACGACGAAGCCAAGTTGACGCACCATCGCGCTCTGTTCATTCGGTTCTGCAGCAGAGCTGGAGCAACGTTCTGCCTTCTGCTGGTTGTACGAGCCTTTTGCGCATATATATAAACCTTACTGCTGAGCAGCCGTGGGCATACCACACTGTGGAGCGTACAGTGACCTGGCCATAACTAACGGTAATCTTCAAACTATACGAATGACGACACATTTTCTCCTCTCTCAGATCGTGCACCGTTGAGGTAGCAACCCTGCAGCAACACTGTCAGTGCTCCTCATCACGAAAGCGTTGCGAGACGCCTGGTAACAGTCGGGGCAGTGTTTCTGCTGCGCAGCAGCATTTGTCTCGCGTGATAAGTTGCGCCAACATGTAATCGCCTATCGTTTGTACAACGGCTGAGGAGTCCGAGCGCAACTACAGGCCTTGCTATCGCCCCGCAGGGGCGTCTGCGTCAGCAGGCATTTGGTGTGTTGCGACACCATGGACCCGAGCACACGAGGGCTGGACCCTCCCGCGTGTAGCCGTGCGCGGCTTAGCCGTGTCTGGGGAAAAGGGGATCCTGGCGGTTGAGCCGATGCTGGGTGTTTGGACCATTAAGGCACCCCGGCGGAGGCAACACACCTCTTCGGCCTCGGCTTCACATAGACGGCACCTCCAGGCTGACCCACCTGGGGGAAATCGGCAGTCGCCTTTTCCTGTCTCTCTCTTCGCACATCTTCGTCTTTCCCTCTCCCTTTTAGTCTTTCCTGTCTTCTTTTTCTTCTGATAACTTCCAACATTCCTGGCGGCGAGGGTTAACCTGGTGTGGTATGACCTACCTTGGTTATAACATATGTGGTTATAGCGACGACGTACAGTTGGCATGGCAGGGCTTGTTTCACCACATACCCAGCCTTGTCCCCTTGTTGGGCTCGGTGGTGGGTGACTGACATCGTCGCTGAATACTAAACATATTTCATGGGAACTTCCAACCCTTTTTCAACCGATCGTCCCTCTAAAAGGGGGCGCACCGATGCTACATTTCAGTTTTCTCTCAAACCCACTCAGACTTTTCCGAAATTTCACGTTGTACACAGTGAAAAACCTGACAAGAAGGCAAGAACGATTTCACCATTCATTGTGGCGAAGTATCTCACAGAGACCATTGGAGGCGGCTATAAAATCACCAAGCTGGCCAGTGGCGACTTGTTACTCGAATTGAAAGACAAAGCACAACACGACAAGCTAACGAACCTTGTACAACTTGGAGACATCCCCGTCAGTGTAACAGCACACCGAACCATGAATACGGCCAAAGGCGTAATTTCTGACATTGACTTGATGGATTTGACCGAAGAAGAACTCCTGGAAGGATGGAAGGATGAAAATGTAATAAACGTACAAAGAATAAAGATCAGACGGGACAATAAGGAGCTGCCAACTAAACACCTCATAGTTACCTTTGGCTCTAGCACGTTACCAGAGACAATAGAAACTGGATACATCAAAATCAGAGTACGACCGTATATCCCCAACCCGCGACGCTGTTTTAAATGCCAGAGGTTTGGCCACGCTTCCCAGAGCTGCCGAGGGCGGCTAACATGTGCAAAGTGCGGCATCAATGATCACTCCGCAGATGACTGTAAGGCAGAGCCCCATTGTAGCAATTGTAACGGTGGCCACCCTGCATATTCTCGATCATGCGCGGTCTGGAAAAAAGAAAAAGAAATAATTACGATAAAGGTAAAAGAAAACGTAACATTCAGAGAAGCACGACAACGCATTGCACCAACATTTGCACAGAGCACATCTTTCGCCGAAGTGGTACGTCGGGGGGCAGTACCACAACGGCACTTGGCGGACGCCAGCGCGACGCATAGCGAGCGTGTGGCAACGCCACCCGCCCCCACGGTGGGAGCAGCGAAGGCTGCCCTACCTCTCCCGAGTTTGACCCCAGCGGAGGCCCCTGCTAGTGCTGGCACCAGTCAGCACAGCTCAGAGGTCAACACAGGCCCATCAACCACCAGCACGGTGGGCTCCAAGGCCTTGTCTTCCGAGACAAGGCCTCCACGGAAAACACACCGCTCGCAAGAGCACGTGTCCAGTGCCTCTCAAGAGGCCATGGACACAACACCCAGTCAGAAGGCGCAGCTGACGCCTAAGGAGCGGCGCGATTTTCTCGACCGCTCCAGGAAAGACAAAATTCCAATTACAGGACCCCAAAAGGGCTCTGTAACCTAAACGATGTACATTCTCTTCGACACATAGCACAACGTTTATTTTAATATGGAGACACTAATTATTCAGTGGAATATCAGAGGCCTGCTTTGCAACGTCGATGATATCCAAGAAATCCTTAATGAACTAACTCCAAAAGTGCTGTGTGTCCAAGAGACTCACTTGAAATCTAAACATAAACACTTCCTTCGTCACTATGTTATTTTTCGGAAGGATCGCGATGATGCTCTCGCATCATCAGGCGGTGTAGCCATCATAGCAGACAAATCTATAGCCTGACAACACTTACAGCTACAAATGCCCCTTGAGGCAGTGGCCATTCGAGCTGTACTTTTAAGTAAACTGATAACCATCTGTTCACTGTATATACCGCCGCATTTTCAGCTTCACAAACAAGAATTCCAAACATTAATAGATCAGCTGCCTGAGCCATATCTTGTGCTTGGAGATTTAAATGCGCACAGCAACCTATGGGGCGACTCGCGCTGTGACGCGAGAGGTCGCTTGATTGAACAGTTCCTTTTTTCTTCAGGTGCATGTCTTTTGAATGAGAAGGAGCCCACGTATTATAACATAGCAAACAAAACATACTCCTCAATAGATCTTAGCATTGCATCTCCTACCCTTCTACCTTACTTTAAATGGAAAGTTATTAAAAACCCATACGGGAGTGATCATTTCCCTGTAGTTCTAAGCACACCAATGGCTAATGAATGCCTTCCACAATTACCTCGCTGGAGAACTGACTCAGCTGACTGGGAAAAATTCAAAAAGCTTGCTTCTTTATCCTGGGACGACATGTGTGCTCTAAGCATAGAAGCTGCGGTTAAATATTTTACGGTTTTTCTCCTTGACGCCTCCTCCAAATGTATCCCTGTAACAAGTGGAGTGTCCACAAAACGCCGTCTTCCGTGGTGGAACGATGACTGTCGAATAGCGCGTAAGAAACAGAACAAGGCATGGGCTTTACTTCGGGATTCTCCGACGGCAGAAAATCTTGTCAATTTCAAACAGGTCAAATCCCAGGGTCGGAGAACGCGGCGACAAGCTAGAAGAGAAAGTTGGAGAAAGTATATATCGGGCATTAACTCATACACTGATGAAACAAAGGTTTGGAATAGAGTGAAGAGAATAAACGGTCGACAGCCTTACTCGCTGCCTCTGGTAAATACTCAAGGCGACAGCATGGAAGATCAGGCGAACTTTCTTGGCGCACATTTCGAACAGATTTCCAGCTCGTCGCACTACTCTGAAACATTCCAAAGATACAAAAGGCAAATAGAAAGACAACCATTAGAACGGAAAAGCACAAAATGTGAGGCATACAATAGACCTTTTTCCATGGCGGAACTTCAGGCAGCACTAAATAGCTGCAACAAATCTGCCCCAGGTTCTGACCGCATCCTATATGAAATGCTAAAACACCTGCCGTCTGAATCACAAAAAACCCTTCTTTGTCTCTACAATTCTATATGGTCTTCCGGCCACATTCCCTCTGCTTGGAAAGAGGCCATCATAATTCCTATATTGAAACAGGGTAAGGACCCTTCTGTGGCAAATAGTTATAGGCCTATAGCATTGACGAGCTGCTTATGCAAACTTTTTGAAAAGATGGTAAACAGTCGCCTGGTCCACTACCTAGAAATAAACAAGAAATTAGACCCATATCAATGTGGTTTCAGAGAAGGCAGATCGACGACAGACCAGCTTGTGCGCATGGAAATGTACATCAGGGATGCATTTGTCCACAAACAGCTTGTATTATCAGTATTTCTTGACTTTGAGAAGGCGTATGATACTACGTGGCGATTCGGGATCCTTCGTGATCTTTCTGCAATGGGTATTCGCGGCAACTTGCTGAGAATAACTGAAAGCTATCTCTCTGACAGGACATTTCGTGTTAGAGTTGGCAACGTGCAATCTCGACCATTCGTACAGGAGACAGGTGTACCGCAGGGTGGAGTACTGAGCTGTACGCTATTTATCGTTAAAATGAACTCCCTACACACCATATTACCTCGCACGCTCTTCTACTCAGTCTATGTGGACGATGTTCAGATAGGGTTCAGGTCGTGTAACCTTAGCATTTGCGAGAGACAGCTACAGCTTGGCTTGAATAGATTCTCAAAGTGGGCGGATGAGAATGGTTTTAGATTGAACCCTCAAAAAAGCACATGTGTCCTGTTCTCAAACAAGAGAGGTGTACTTCCAGAACCAGATATTAACCTTAAGGGAGAAAGACTAACTGTCAGCCTTGAATACAAATTCTTAGGTGTTATCCTCGACAGAAAACTCAACTTCATTTCACACCTAAAATATCTTAAAGAAAAGTGCCTGAAGACCATGAACCTCCTCAAGCTGCTCTCTAGAACAACTTGGGGCAGTGACAGGAAGTGTCTGCTTAGCCTGTATAAGAGTCTCGTACAATCACGCCTCGACTACGGAGCCGTGGTGTACCACTCCGCAACAGAGACTGCGCTAAAGATTCTTGACCCAGTCCACAACCTCGGTATACGACTGGCAACAGGGGCCTTTAGAACGAGCCCTGTTGAAAGTCTTTATGTTGAGTCCAACGAATGGTCCTTACATCTACGTAGAACATTCCTAAGTTTATCATACTACACTGAGGTAAAATCAGACACCGAACATCCATGCCATTCCATCGTTAGCGACCTCTCCGCTGCCAGACTTTACCGTAACCGCCCACTTATTAGAACTCCTTTGAGTCTGCGCTTGGAAGCAATGGCAGAAAAAACAGACATACACTTCCCAGAAAATATTCTAATGCCTCCCACTCGCCTTCCACCGCCTTGGGAATGGCAGACCATGGAGTGCGATATCTCTTTTGTTGCAATAACGAAACATGCACCTGAGGCACACATACTATCACACTTCCTCGAACTCCAAGCGAAGTACTGCTGCGCCGAGTTTTACACAGATGCTTCCAAGTCATCTGCTGGTGTCGCATATGCAGCTCTTGGGCCAGTTTTTTCCATCTCCGGTACTCTAAATCCTAACACAAGTATTTTCACGGCTGAAGCGTACGCGATACTCTCAGCTGTAAAGCACATCAGACAAACAAATCTGAATAAGGCCATCATTTTCACAGATTCGTTAAGCGTAATAAGGGCCTTAATGAGTTTTCGAAAACATAAGAACCCTGTTTTTAATGAACTGTACACACAACTATGCCTAGCATTAATGTACAACCAAAACATCGTCCTATGTTGGGTACCTGGCCATAGGGGCATAAAAGGCAATGTAGCTGCTGACGAAAGTGCAACGTCAGTCGTCTTTAATGAAACGGATGTGGATAGACCCATAGCAGCAACAGAACTTAAGCCCTTCTTACGCCATAAACTGAGGAAGTACTGGCAAGATCAATGGGATAATGCAATATTGAATAAGCTCCACCTTAACAAACCAAAATTAGGGAACTGGATAACTGAAAGAATACCAAGACATAAGGAAGTACTTCTGTGTAGATTAAGAATAGGACATACGTACGCCACTCACTCCTACCTTTTGACGGGAAGCGAACCTCCGACATGTACCAAATGTGGCAACAGGCTTACAGTTATTCATGTTCTTATCCAATGCGCCTGAAATAGAGGCAGAAAGGAAAAAGTACTTCCCCTCCGCTTATCTGCAACACATACCATTACACCCAGCATTCTTTCTCAGCAATGAACCCCTTTTTACTTTTCAATCAGTATTAAACTTTTTAACTGAAACTGACACCTTAAGTGTAATTTGGCCAGGCTACTTGTAGCACAGCCTCCACCTGGAGGTCGTAGCTGCAATGAAACCATTTTCTAGAGCACGTGCCTCCCAGCCCTTGCTTTCAAGGCCTTGCTGAGGCACTAGTGCTACAGCCATCACATATTTTACTGATCACCCATATCTCGCGAAACATCTATTTTCATTGCAGACACCATCAGTCACTGTCATTTTTTATACTTGTATTTTACGCACTTCAGAGCGAATAAAATTTTAGGCCCTTTTACAGCCACATTGCACCATATGTATATTTTCCATCTTTTAGCGAATATTTTAGGCCGCTATGCAGCCGTGTATCATATACTCCCCACAATCAACAATCACATAGCATTGACTAGCACGGATCACCGACTTGGCGCTCTTTGGCCACATCTGGCCCTTGTGCCAATAAACTCTACTAATCAATCAAGGCCTTGCTATCGATTTCAATGCTTCGCCTTTTGGGGGAAGCTGGGAAATTTTTTGTTTCTTAACCGACACTATAGCACTTTAGACATCAGCTTTTTAGCCCGGCAGCAAGGAGTGCATTGCAGAAGCAGCATGATGTGGGCCCTTCCCGTGGTGAACACTACCAATAGTTGTACCTCTAAGTACGTATAATGCAGGCGCGTTTTCCTTACCAAAATAAGGAGCAAACGCCATTCGCATGCAAACTCCACCGAATATGCAAAAATGTAAAAATCTGTTTCCATGGCATGTTGTTATGCTTTAAAATTTTGGTCATCTTTAAATGGTATATCATTAAACATTGCTCATCAACACTTAACGTTTTCATTGCTTCTGTGACAGATGCATAGAAATTGACATAGCTTTCTATTCTCTCATAGTACCTATAATGATTCTCCTGCTGTGCATCACATGTAGCTGGGTGAAAAATGTTGCTGGCATGAATGTGTTACTGGCTTAAGTAAAATCGCCACTCAGTGCTAAACATTATTTATTAGGCCACTTAAAAGGTCACTGGCCGTTCTCAATTTATATCAGCTTGCACTGCTCGTTGCGACCAAAAACAAGGAAGTGCCATATGAACTTAACGCATGCACAATTGTGTGGCAAACAAAGAGAGTATGAATACCCTTTAGAATTTACAAATGGAATAAAGGAATCAGCAGTGATTTAGCTTGTACTCAAGTGATATTATCCGCGTAAGATTGCGCGCTTGCCATTTTTTTTTTCTACCGATCCGATATTCATCCGGACACCCTTCATGCTTTAGTCGAACGCTTTGCAGTACAACTGTCAGGAAATAAGCAAGCAGGATGCTATTTGCCTCAGTGAAACTTCAATAGGCAATAAGCTACACTATTCAAATGAAATGACGTGTAAACCAATCGTAGAAAAAAAAAACAGACCGATTCTTTCACGTCATATCACTATAGAAGGCAAGAATAATAAATTCGAGAATTCCAAGAAAACAAATATGCGTTTTCGTTCTTTCTAAGGCTGCATCATATTAGTATAGTCAGGAAATAATAAAGACAGCGATTCTTCGATAACAAGCACCTGCAGATATTCTGTGCTTGTTATTGCTATAGCAGTGATACGTACGCTTGAGGTGTGTTGCACTGTCATCGTTGCGCTGCTGATGCCCCCGTCGTCATGCTCGCGCGCTACTGATAGCGCATGCGCTGCCCGCGTCTCTGGAGAGACCCAATGAAGGGTCTCCAGAGACTCGTAGTGGCTTCGGCTGCGAGCTCGACAAAGCAAACTGGCCGCACCCGTCATTGGTCGATGGCGGGGCTACGACAGATTTCTGGCTTCCGCTTCTGGCACGGACGTTGTGCTCACGCGTACTATAAGCACATTATGCCGTTCCTGTTGAGCTGCTGCTGTTTGTATGCTCTGGTCAGAGCGGAACGAAGCGTGGAGTCAAAGCAAATAATATAAAAGACTAGCTTGTGGGCCAAAACATGTTTACTGGTAACAGGGACACTTCTTTGCACCATGTACATAGATGAACCTGCTCAATTGACCGTTTTTGCGTTTGTGGGTTCGTGTGTCATGAAAGTTTCGTACATCTGAGTGCACAGGTGTTGCTTTACTACATGTTATTAGCTGTTGTGAGGAATGTGGTGCAGTTTAATGTAACGATTCACAACGGGGTGTGCGTGCAAAGACCTGTCATGGCTTTATCCACAAGAAATAATGAAGGTCCTTGGGAACGGCCCTTCTTGATTTGTGTTATCCCTGCAGTAGTTTCCGGTGTGTGTATTCAATAGAAAATCCTGATTCAAGCACCAGCTGAAGTGAAGTCTTAATATTCGGTGTCCTTGCTCACTGAGAGCGCCCAAACCCCTCGCGGTCGGCCGGTTAAAGAGGGGGCAGGGGATTCAATGGGTGCCAGTTGGCGAGGTGCTGACTCGAAAGCCGCTGAAAAGTGCCAACCCAGGCGGCGTACTTCGGAATATTATGAAAGTTACCGTTTTCTTTTCATGCTGCGACAGTCGTTAGTTTCCAGCTGACGTAGCTCGGCGCGGCTACTTTAGGCCTAGTCACTGAACACCATGTACGGACGGCGAACATAATGTATGTTTACCTCGGCCGGTTTCATTACGATACTTAATGCGTTGGTATAGTTGGTTTTTCATTATGCGATACACGTTATGTGTCATTTTTGTAATGGGATTTTTTATGGTAGGAGACGGGACGAGAAACGCGAGGCAACAGAAAACGGCGTTGTTGCGCCTTCGTCTCGTCTCCTTTCCCCGAGCTGTCAGGTATCACATAATTCCGCTTAAACGCAGTCGACGCCTAGTAATGTTTGAGCACTTAACTGTATATAGCTTAAATTTGTCACATCGTGTTTATAAATGCCATGCTCTTGGTATATGAGCATTTGCGACGGAAATTTATGACATGATAGCTCAAGCGACGCAGGTACACCATGATGCATGGCCTACAATCTATGTCCATGTCTAGCACCTAGGTTTGACCATTAGGTTTGACATTAGGTAAAGTTTGGCTACACCCGGTTAATTACATGGGACGTATCGAGAGGTATGAGAAGCACTAACAGTTATTTGCATAGCAAGCATCTAGTACTTTTGGCAAGATTAAACAAATATGGCAATGCCATCACCTGACTCATACAGAGTGAGTAAAACAACAACGTCCACATTTGAAATCTATCCATAAGTAATAAAAAACAACCACTAGAGCCTTCATTCCGTCGACATTGTTTCGTGAGCAGTGGTCGTTGCATCAGCGATACCGCCCTGCTCTTCATCATCGTCCGCGTTTGAGCCTTCGTAGTCCATTCTGACCACGGTGCTGGCGTTTTTGCTGGGGATGTCTGTGCTGTTGGCGTTGGTGTCGCTGATAGGCGTGCTGACAGTGATTGTAGAGGGGGGCGTGACACCAAAGTACCGCGGTGGCTGAGCCACGGTTGTCGTCGTCGTTGTCGTCTCTTCACGTCGAGCTGTCTGCATCGCGTAGAAGGCGAGCACGGCAGTCAGTGCGGTTACGGCCACGGCCACGCCGAAGATAACGGGGAGGCTCGTGTAGGGCTGCGGCGCCTGCATTCCCGATAAAAGAGAAACCAATATGTAAGCCCCGAAAAGTCTGCGCCACCACCAAGAATTTCATACGGAAAGACCATTCACTAGACTCCTAGAAGGTTTTGTTTTTCACACCAGAATTAGCAATGCTCTGTCTAATGAAATTAACGGGAAGCCGTGCTGCCAGTTGACTCGCTTCACTGCCTAGAACTCTCTCCCTTCGCTTGAATAGAAAATGGAGAGTGAGTTCAACCCTCTTGGAATGGCTGCTCTGCGCAGCTGCCGATAGGCGACACAAGTCTATGTTGGAGCAGCGTCTCCTCTATTTTTATTTTTGAATGCCAGCCAGATGCGGCCGATCTGACGGTTCACCACCCTCTCTTGTCGTCCTTTCCTGCAGTCTCCCATAGGCTAGCATTCGCGCCAGCTTTACGGTAGTGGGGTAGAGTACCATCTCGGTGGCGCCTCACGACGGAAGTCGGAGGAACACTGACAGACGCTTGATAACGTGACAGACACAGGGACAAAGCGTCTACCGCTTCTGCATCGGAACGGCAGTGGCGCGTGCTCAGACGCACGCGTGACGCAAGCAGTCGTACCATCTGGGTAGCGTCGCATCGCGGCAACTCACTGAACTAAGGCGCACGAACGGCTCCCATAGGGCTGCCAGCGACTGCACATGCATTGAAAAAATAGAGGCGCCGATGGCTAGAGCCTCTTTATTTGCACTTTGTGTCCGCAAGGACGCCGCAAGTTCGTATTTGTTTCTTAAGAGAACAGGCAGCTAACTGTGTTAACTGTTACAATGCACAATATGGACCATAAAGTTTGCCTTTGGCAAACTATTGACAGGACTAAAGCTGTAGAATGCGCAAAATAAGTTTTCTGGAATTGTTGCCGATAACCGTGTTTCTCTGCATGTAGGTATGGGGCGTTGCTATAAGTATCTAATCTAGCGGGGACGGGGGGGGGGGGGGGGGGGAACTAGGCTGCCCCCCGATTTCGTATGTGGGGACTGTCGGCTGCACTCAACAAAACCGAAATAACAGCTAAGGGAAGTTGGCTTTAGGAATAGCACCCACGTAATTATACTTTTATTTACTGCACATTCCCTTCGGCAGCAAGGATTGTCTTTCAGGCCTCGCTGCACTTGCTGTAGCAGATTTTAATTAATTAATTAATTTAATATTCCTTCGCGAAGCTGAATCGTCTTAAGATTTACTAATTTTTAGCGCTTCTTTTGGTCGGTGTGTGTCGTTTTATTGCTTCATGCGGTTAAGGAGCTAACAAAGATAAACAATTACTAACTTGTTTTAGTGCATGCCTGCGACAGCCATCTTGTGAAATTTATTTACAGATCCTTTATATTTTGCTATGATGTCTTTCCCCCGTCACGGAACGGTAAAGGTAAAGAAGAATACGACAGTGTACCGTATCCTTTTTTCTTAACGCAACACACAAGCAGCTATGCGACAGCGTTTGCATGTCACCCCTTCCGCTTTGCCCGAAACGAGCCACGGCCCCTTTCCGTCGAGTGCGTTTGTCCGGTGAGTCGAGGAGTGCCCACGCCGGCAGCCGGCTTCTATTGCATCATTCCCTCGATGTGATGCGGTAGCACTTGCATGCTCCGCGTGAGGCTACTTACACATCTGAATCTTAACTCTCGCGGCACATTAGTGCCATTTGCCTTCCTAGTGTATTAATGAAAGTTCGCATGCATGATATGTGCTTTTAAAACGCAATCCACCGCAGTCTCATTCATGTCCTCAGTGCAAACTCTCGACTGAGTTTTTTTCCGACGGGCTCTCCCTAAGCCCCTTTCTCCATGTTGAGTTCTATCGATGCTACATAATAAAACAGGAGTGGTGAACTCACCGGCAGATCTTTCTTCTGCTGGCCATAATCCTGCCCGTGCTGTGGATTTCCGTGTTCGTCGTAGTCCTGCATTGCTGTCGCATCGGGACTCGCAGACTCCATCGCGGCTTATTAAAAATTCGCAATCTTCTTCGCTTTTATCTAGTATCCCAAGTACTGGCTCATACCCTCTACGAGGGGCTGGCTTGCGTGCTTGCTTGCTTGTTCCTCAATTGTGGCGCTTACCCACCATGGGCGATTGGCTAAGAAGCCAGTGGTTAAAGGTTAAAGGGAAGGGGAGAGCAAAAAATATAAACTTAAAATTAAAGCGGGATGTAGTGTAACGTTCATGTTAATTAAGAAATAGATTTACTTGGCAGATATAGAAATATTTTTCTTGTAATTAAATATAAACAGCAAATTTTGTATTTCTTGGGTGGTATTGGAATAATTTCGAAGACACACTCAGGGAGTTAATTATCTATCCAATTATTGATTGCCAGAATTACCATCGTAGCCTTCTTGTGTCACAGATATAGTCTCAAATGGCAACCTAGATGTTTTTGTGGCTAAAGCACAATGAAGACACGAAGGAGAGGATATTTTGAGTAGTTAAAGAAATACGCACTTTTCGGAACGCAAATTATAATTTCTTCCGGATTTCTAAATCGATGGCATGCTACTAGAAAGAGAGGCATGTTTTCGGGTTCCTGGCATTTTGGAGAGAGAGAGAGAGAGGGAACACATTTATTTGTAATGAGATGGGGTGACTTCCTCGTAGCGTGGAGCCCTTCGTTCAGGGCTTATGCCCCTGCGGCTAAGTTTAGAAAATTTTATCTTTTCCAAGCTTCTACAAAATTGAAAATCAGAATGTCAGAATTTAACCATTCGTCCTTTTCATGAGACAATAAATGGTGTCCCACATATAAATTAGAGATGTGCATAACAAAATTACGATGCAGTTGGGACACAGACGGGACGGTGCCAAACCAGACCTGTGTAGGCAAAATTTATTCGTGGGATGCATCATCGTAATTATGGTATGCAGATTTGTAATTTATGTGACGGACACCATTTATTGTCACATGAAAAGGGCAAATGGTTAAATTATAACATTCTGATTTTCAATTTCGTAGAATCTTGGAAAAGGGAAAATTTTCTAAACCTAGCAGCAGAGGCATAAGCCGAAATACACATAACGCACATAGCTGGTCCATCAAGAGACATCCGCGCAAGTGTGTCTGCTGTTTCTTTTAACAATATACCATGGTGGCCTGGTACCCATACCAACCGCACGAGGCTTACGATTGAGCGGATTAATGATTTAAATGTATTCGCCACAGTAGGGGGGTGTCTGAAGATGAAGTGAGTTTGTGTGCATACTCACAATGAATCAGTCACTATAACTGCTGTTGATTAATTGAAGGAAGTTTTCGAAGAGAATCAAAAACCGGCTGATAGTTCAGCCAGAAATATGGCTGTGAAATCCGGAAGACATAGTGCATATGACCAGGCTAGTGACTCGGAGCAAATGCCCAAGCTTTCGCCTCGCTCATTGACGCATCAGTCGTGATCACATGATCTATTCCCAATTGCGTCAGATGATCTTGTAGCATGCCCTTTAAGTATGTAATGAGCAGGAATTGGCATTGGGTGGAAATATATAATCAAATTCAATCTTTATATTACGCACGTGCTTGTTGGGGCAAATATTCTAGCGTATATTATTGTTTAGTGTATCTAGCTCAGCTTGTACAAACAAAACCTGAGGTCTGCATAAGCTAGACTAATGCTCATCGAAAAATGCCTTCATTTCACTAATAAATACAAATTGTGATCGTCTCAAAGAAGACTCATAAATGTTTAAATATGTCTTTGCTGTTGTAATTCCGAATCGACTGGGAAGAGTATGCAGTCGTGCTTCTAGATATAAAACATTGTTAGCTACGCATTTTGGTAAACCAAGGCAATTCCGGAGTGCCTCCCGCTCCAGGAGAACCAGGCGGTTAATTTTGTGTGCTGGCCCACCTAAAAATAGCACGTACCCAAATTCCAGCATCGATCGAACGTACTGGCGATTTAAGGTCCATAGATAAAACGTTTCAAAGTTTTTTGTGTCTAGGGCCCTTATCAGGTTTCCTACAGCAGCGCCTCCTGGGGGCTACTCACCGAAAGAACCCCCAGCTTCCCCACGCATTCACGCGCCGCCTTTGGCCACTCTCCCAGTGTTTTAGAGGGCCTCCCGAGACGTGGAGACCGCTTGGCTGCGAAAAAACGAGAACGCGAAGTCGGCGCCTCGGTGGCGGAGTCAGGGCAGCGTGTTCTGCCTTCTGCTGCTGATATGAGCGTTGTGCGCACGCTGCTGTACTTCGTTTCGTACATCAGGTTCACCGCTGCGAAGGTAACGCAAGCAGTTCGGCGACCAGAATTTATCCCTCCGCGCGTTCCGCCTACGAGCTTTGCTGCTGGCCGGCAGCGTTTGCTCTGCACGTGCATGCACGTGAGGCTGCCGCGACTGGCTGCCAATGAAAAACACAAAAGAGAAAAACAACGGAAGGCGAATTGATACGAAACAACGTGTTAGCAGCCGTGCAATGTGTCCAATGCACAGTCTATTTAAAACATTACAAACGCCACTTATTTTGCTAGGAAGTAAGACTTCAGCAAGTTTACTTCACCTGATCGCCAATAAAAAGTCATAATTGGTTGACATACTACCCAGCTTCAGTTCCGTGAATATCCACAGCTGCATAACGCTCAAAGGAAGCAAAGGCTCTGCAAATGAAACACACGAAGTTAAGACGCTTTTGAATTTAACAAAATATTGTGGCTCGAAAATCTCAACAATATAACCTAGACGTTAAGGCTGAACTAATTCGTGAACTGAAGCTTGCAATTCTGGTTAGCCGAACAGGAGAAAGGTACCAATTCTTTGTTGTGCTAAAGAATCATTGAACTAAAAAGTAGGATTTTCGGTGTACAATAACTGCTTCTGGTCACTGTACCGCTGTTCGAATGTAGTTTTCGATAGGTAAGCACATGTTTCCGCATTGGTGCTTTGAGGTATTGAAGGAATGAAGCAGGTAAACAAGCGAATACGCGCTCAGCGCAGCGTCAGCCAGTTCGACATGTTATATATGCTTGTTTGTCTGGCAAAGCAACCATGCACTCACACTAGAAAAACTACCAGAAAACACAAAACATATTTTCGCTAGATGAAAATATACGAGCTTCGCTTTTTCCCTGTTAGCTGTATCTTTCACTTCTTTGCATGTAGTCACGTAGGGTACCTCCTAATGCACGTCATTCAATGTAAGAGTCAAAGAAAACAAGAATTTTTGTGCGGCGCGATTCATTCGTTCCATAAAATTTTCGCAGCATGACGGTTCGCATGATATTGAATGCCTTCGCAATGATAGTTTTTGTCTTGACGTAGCCTTGTAGGTTTATTACAAACGAGGCAGTGCGCCAAAGAAACTGCAAGTTTGCGCAATGCAGGGGTTAAAAAAAGAACAGGTTCCCTGAAGCAAACTTTTTTGCTTCACTGTCAAAGAGGAATGGGCTTTTGCGACAGCGTCACGCTCCGTGAAAGAATATTTTGCGCCAGATGCGAAATCCTGTCTTTTGTGTTCTTGGCATTTGAATACGAGTATAATATTTCACATGTTCTTCCCCTATGCCGCAACCAATGATTAAGCTATCGGACAAAAGGAGACGTCGGTGATATATTTCCCACAGCTTATGCACATCCAAGACGTAAAGGTTATTAAAAATGCACATTTATTCACTCATCATTTCTTCATTTGGGTTTTGGAGCCTGTGCTTGATTTAGGGATCGAATTAGTATGTTTTGTTGGAGTGATAAATTGCTTGCTTTGCATAGCGCAAAGAGCCTAGGCTATTGCTAGAACAGCCGAAGCAACAGTTGGGTGGTAGTTTCTTGTGCAAATTTACTCTCGAATACATTCGTAGGCGTTGTGATTGTGATTGATTTGCTTTAGGTTTCTATATCACTTAGGCATGCTCAGTAGAGTCTTGTACAACCAATGGAGCAAAGAAAGAGGGTGGGCACACACGACAACTAGGAAATAGTTCTCATGTAGATTCTGGCTTTTATAGCAATAACATACTTTAGTTATTATCGGGCTGCTATACAAAACAAAATTGATAAATGTATGTGGCGGAACATAAAATTTGATTCTTTATTTTCCCAACTTGAGAGTGAGATTGATAGCTAATGACGAAGAGATGTTCATTACAGTCCGAAAAATCTCCAAACACGGAAGTGCCCAATTCATATATTACTTCACATTTCAAATTGTCTTCCTACGGAGTGCTTTGTTGAACTTGTTTGAATCTTTGTTATGAATTGTACGTTTTTCTTCCCGAAAGTTTGCGTTCCAGCATTTTTGGTCGAGCGCTAGCGCTTATCATACCAGTAGACAACACATTCGCAAACACTAGTGCGCCTTTGTGCTTTTAATGAGGAAGCATTATATGTCCCATTAAGCGCAAATACGGCCTAGTCGGTGTGACCAGGAGATGGTTGCAAATATGGCCGATGGCGTAAAGAGTAGAGTAAAAGCACGTCAAGAAATTCTCATCAGATTTCTTAGGAATTTTTCCGTAAGTAAAGGAAATTAATGGCTTTGAAAAGAATATTCGGGCCTCCGAGGTACGAGATGACGACAGTTCTGGCGCACTAATACTCCAGTCAAGCGGGCAAGTTCAGTGCACTTACGGAGCGTGCACTAGGTTTTAAGTGTACTTCCCCAAATCTAAACGTCGCAAGCTGAGTGTACTCGTAGAAGAGTGCACTCTGGTCGGAGTGCATCCATGGAACGCACTTTACTGGTCGAGTACGTAGCCTCGCCGCCAGCGGTTTCAACGGCACAAAATGTAATGTGTAGAAAAAGGACAAGGAAGTCAGTCCTAGCTGTTGCACAGCTTTTAACAAAATAATCAGAGCATAACTCGCTGATATTCTGTTCTAGCAGGATCAAATGTCGCCTCATCGCACGCCACCATCTTGTTCTGGATTGGCTAGGCATTCGTCTTAGCCGGCCTTGACTTGCAACGCTCTTATGATAAAAATACTTTCGTTTTTTGTTGACTAATTATAGATTATGATCATTTTTTTATTTATAATACAAGTAATGCAATCGCTTTCACTAAGTTAATTTTTTATTTGAAACTACATCTCCAAAAAACATGGTTTTAATCGGTCGCCATTTTCTTTTAGTGCGAGTGCACTCTGTGTTCCCGTTTAGCACCGCGTAGCCTAAAGTGTCGGTCAAGGTCCCGAAGTGCATTCCCCGTAAGTGCACTTAATTTGTCCTCTTAACAGGGCTATAAAGCTGTGCCTAGTGCTTGCGTCATTGGACACGTGACGGCGCAGCCAATGGGGAGGAAGCGGCACCACGTCGTCTCACGCGGCTTCAAGAGCGCGCCTCCACGGAATTTCGATTTGCTGCGACGTCACGGCACGAGAGAAAGAGAGAGAGGGAGAGATTCTTGATTGGAGGTGAAAGGTGGGGCTAAGTGCAGCGCAGTAAGCGCACCTCGACGGGGCAGATCAGAAAAGAGAGGGCACCTGCTGATTGAGTAGCACGGCAAGTGTTGCGTGCCGGGAGGGGGCGTCGCCACGACGCCTAAAACCCCTTAAACTTCGTAAAGCAGCGACACTCTCCTCCTCCGCCTTCACTCCTCCTTGTTTCTCCTCTTTCGCGCTCCCTCCTCGACCGTGGCGCCTCCTACACTGCTCGAGCGGCACCAACATGCGCTCCTCGCCACTCGGTAGAGGCTTCTCGAGCAAAAGTGGCTCTGATGCACGGCGCGAGGGCCCACGTGATGTTATTAGGCCAATAGTGACGTGGTGTTGGCCTCGGCCAGAGCGCGCGAGGAGGAGGCGGCATTCTTCAAAGCGTGTCGCTACTTTATGAAGTTTAAGGGGTTTTAGCGACGCCAGGTCTCCTCGCTCTCGGAATCCTTTATCCGCGTGTTTCTTGTCCGTGCAAGCTCTCGCCTGCATTATAATGGCGCCTCGGTAACACCAAATCAAAACGCACCAAGCCTCTCAACGCACTGGCTTGCCCACTAGGATTTCATAACTAGAGTGACCGCACAAGGTAAATATACCTGGTCGCGAAGCTTCCACAGGAGCCCGTACTTTCAGAACATGGTGGTTCATCGGCGGTTCATGGGGCTTAGCGCCATCTGTATGAAGAGGGAACACTTCCGACGGAAGAAAATATGTGACGCCATATCCGTTAACAACATAAGTGACGTCATTTTGTTTGCGAAGGCTGGAAATTTGTTTTGGTGGCCTGCCTTTAGAGCTATATAGTGAAATGCCCCTCCATTAGACTTGATGGACGTTGCGAGCTTTCAGCGCGGAAAGCGATGCAGAAAAAGGCCAGCCGTATGGTTGTAGAAATCGCACACCTGCACAAAACATTCTTTCTTTGGAGGCCGACGAAATATTTAGGTGTAGAGTGCTGGTGCTATCGTCGGACGCCAAGCCCGTCGGCCAGCGCGGTCCGACGAAAACAACTAAACAAATTATCTGGCGGTCGTAACTCACAATTTTTCACTGAACATGTTAAGAAGCGATGAAGCTACCCACGTCACCAAATTCAGACAAACGTCAACAAGCAAAGCAGCACAACGTGTGAGGGGGCGTATTTTAACAGGTGAACTTTATGAGCGCGCCTTTCTGCACATTTCAAGAGCTCCCTTGCATTGCAAGCGATAGCAGCGTCAACGCCCCATGTAACGCTGGGCGTTGAAAAAGTATTTCTTAATAATAATAAAATTAATAAACTTGTGTTTTCTTTACTCGTCACAAATATATAAAGTTGACCAGAAATTTCATTTTCGATGAATGAATCTGTGTCTCGCTTCAATTAAAAAAATGCTTTTTTCTTTCTCAATGTTTGTTCCCTCCAAAAATTGTCACGCTTCAATCGCTGCTCCCATAAGCACCCTTGCTGATGTCGGTGACAATTTATACTAAATCACCTTACGCCTGAAGGTTCGCAACCTATGCGGATCGACCTTGGGCCGCCCGCAGCGTTCATTTGGACATTAGTGGTTTCGCATTGACAATTCATAAGTGCTTAGGTGTCACCGGATTCTTTTTCAAGAGTAATACATATAACAGTACATTACTTAAATACGACGTAATACGTACATAGCCTGAAGATATTTCAGTGTAGACCAACAGGAATCCCGTTCCATGCAATCAGAATTGAGTTTCACTCCTAAGCCGTACCACTCTCAATGATCGCAATGAATTCACATAGGGGAAGGCTCATGAAAGAATAATCAGGAAGGTCCTGTTCATCTGATTCGTTCTGCATGTTTTCATCGATCTTGTTATGTATAGCGTAAGAAAACAATGGTTCTGTTTTCTGGCCCAGACGCTGAGTAATATATAGCTGTACAATTCCACGCATCGCGGCATGTTCTTGTACCACAACAACAAAAAGAAAGCTGATGCTGCAATGTAAGAATTCTTGGGAAAACTAACCAAATGCGGCACTTTCAGGCTTCACTTGGTGATCTGTGTACATAACGCAATAAATATGAACTAACGCTCTGAGATACTTTTCGTGCAAGAGGTCTTTTGCCTTTTAACGCGAAGTTATTAGGATAGTCTTCGAGAACTGATCAGAGCTTCCGATGATAGAAATATTCAAGAGAATACACAGAGAGCAGCGTTAACGCTCAGCGCTGAACAATATGCCATGTCACGTTTTGAAGTGCGTACATGTCTTGAGAAATTCTCTCTTCTCAAAAACAAGGTTAGGGTGCTAAGCAGATAAGGACGAAGTTGCACACAAACTACACACACGGGCGCCCGTGAAACGACACACGTGAAAGTCTGACTGTCACGTGTGTTAACATCATCGCTGTTTGAGTTTGCCGGTCAAGGCTGCTGCCAGTGGCGTAGCTAGGTCGTCTGGCACCCGGGGCCCATAGGTCTTCTGTCACCCCCCTCCCCGGGTGTAGCCTGCGGAAAGAGGGGTGTCTTCAGACGTATATGACACCCCCCCCCCTCCTCACTTCACTGGACTCTTGCACTAAACAATTAGAAATATTTGATTATGTGAGCACGTTCACTCACACTATCGAAGCCTCGCGATTTATGCTCGCGTTATGCGCATTTATACTAACATTTGTTGGCTTGGATAGGCTGACACGGTCTACGGGCCTTCACGATAGACTTTAGGAACGACCCCATATACCGCTCCCTAGTGTACGCCGTTTGTTTGTGCTCGTCTATCTTTCTCTCTCTCTATCTCGCCCTGCCTCTCTCTCTCTGTCTCTCTTTTTATCTACCTACTCTGTCCCTCCGTGCAGGGTAGCCAACTGGAACTAGCTCTGGAACCTCACTGCCTTTCTGTGCATGATTTTCTCTCTCTATTCGTGACCTGTGTACATTTATTCTAAAGTAGCGATTATTCCTTCAGAATAATTAATAACTTTCGCCACATTACGTGCTCGCCAATCAAGGCAAGTCTAACGCAAATGTTAGTGCTAACAGTCGACGGTGTGCGACAATTCACCAGATGCGACGCCACACGGTGCGACAGAAGTACGAGCCCAAGAATACTTCGCCGAACTTATATTTTCTGATCAATGGAGCTGTTTCGAAGAACTACTCTTGTATATTTATCATTTCTCTCTGCCGATTACAGGGCGTATAAAATACTAGGAAAACCTACGGCGCCTCCGTGCCTGCAATTTCCCCATCGCTTGTCGGTTCTCTGAAGCTAGCGAACCAAATTCCTTAGGTTTGTGCTTGCGCCTTCATCTGCTCAGGTCTGAACCACAAGCAGCGAGCGACTGGATTCACCTTGGATTCGAAGAGACACGGGCATAAAATGAGACGCGGGCACAAAACGTTGGTCGTTCTCTGCTTCTTAAGTTGACCTGGTTCTTTCCTGAAAATTACTTTCTGCCAAATCTGTAGTTCTCCTCCATCGCATCGGCGGCTGTTCACCAAGAAAAGCCGACATCGAAAAGTGGGGACATAAAGCAGATTGCTTGCATGTTCCTACGTGAGAGTCCAGGAAAAACAGGGGGAAGGCAGGAGATCGAAGTTCAAGACGATGAGCAGAACGAGAATAAGGCAAAAACGGGAGTCAACGTTTCGACAAGAGGACTTGGTTTTTTTCAAGGGGACACAGGCTTTCCTCGGCACAGTATATATAGGTGGGGTTTTTTTAAAGGAGAGAGGGTGTAAGGCGGGTGGGCGAGGCAGTGACGGAGAGCGTGTTGGCGGCGAGGGTGTAAAAATGAAAAGAAAGATGTGCCATTCAACGTCGGTGGAAGAATGTCGAGTAGGCCGAGTAGGCAAGAACCGAACACCTGCGCTGATTTAGCCTTGGCATTTTTCTATCTGATGATCTTTTGTTATGCAAAAGGATAGAAAGTTGGGCGAGTTGGTACGGTAACATGATCTTGGATTGTAGCGCGAAGTGAACATGGACAATGTCCTGTCTGCTCCTTTCTGTGTCCGAGTTCACTTCGCGCTACAATCCAAGATCAAGATCTTTTGTTATATTCATACGAATTGTTATTTTGTGACTGCACTAGTAAATTCCTTGCAAAATACGCAATCTGCATCTCAAACAGAATTAAAAACTACAGTCGAACGCTTCTACATCGGAATGACCTTACAACGAAGGATTAAAAATATGCCCTTAGGATTCCGTTCTTTTATATGTATGTTGAAAATCTCTGCTACGAAGATGACTACCGCAAATTTACCTGTACAACGAATAAATTTAGGCGTCCCAGACGGCTTATTTCTTGCGTTACAACGAACTCCACGTATAGCCATGCCACCACTGCCCTCCGCAGACGCCCCCAAGTTGCGCTCTGCGCAAACGCTAACGACGCGCTAGCGACGCAGTCGACGAGCATGTCAATATTGGTAGTAGTCTGGCTGCACTACTTCAGGAATTGTTCAAGGCGTATGCTGCTTGTTGTAACGTAACATGTATGACGAATACATCACATTGTATGACGACGTCAATATATGATTGTAACTGTTGACCAACGGCGTTTTCAAAGCCGTGTAAGGTGGAAATGAGATGTATGTAAATGAAAAGAAAAGTGGTGATCTTGAAAATGGACCAAGAATAGTGACTGTAAGAGAGCCCAAAGGTGAATTTGACGATCCGTAGCTTTATTTTGCGTATATCCTACGTTTCGCCGCCGAATGTGTTGTGAACCTTGTAGCAATAAGGTGGGGTGTAGAGAGAAAAATGTTTTATAAGAAGGCAGGAAGGTTAACCAGAGGTACTTCCAGTTGTCGACTCTGCACGGGGGAAGGATAAAAAGAGAGAGGTAGGAGAGATAGAGACAGACAGAGGAGCAAACGACAGACGAGCACAAACAAACAAAAGATCGACGTGCACAAACAAACGGCGTACACTATGGAGCGGTATAGGACGGCGCTGGCTAATATACCACAGCAATCTTAGTAACGCGAATAAGGCCTTCTGCGCGGATGTTATTTGTGAGCACTGGCCTAGAACTATTAGTTTTGATAGTGGACGATTGTCCAATTGGTCCAACACTCTGCACATCACTGGCCTCTCTGAAATATAGCGCAGGCAGACACAGATAATGTGGGCGAGCGTCTGTCTCTTCACAGCTGCATGTGCCGCACGTGGGGCTGTTGCCCATTTCAGTAAGAAAGGCATGAGTGTTGGTAAATGCAATGCCTAGCTGCAGACTGTACAGCACGATCTCTTCACGTCGTGACAACCCAGCGGTAGATGCATCTGTATGTCCGGAGACAACGAACGCAAACGGCGTGTAGTGACAACGTTCGAGTCCCACAGAGCAAAACACATTCACCAGACATCAATTGCAGCCCAGCCGCAGCTCTGTTCGCGAAAGCGCAATCAAGACAGATTGATTACTTTCATGCGCAGGTCGGGCGGCTTCGTCGGCGTGCTTATTCCATCTGATTTTCCATTTTCCTGGATGCCATTGAAATATGACATCTCCCTAGTCGTAGCTGTGATGCTATATCTGTCGAATTTCTGACGCCAGTTGCTCATTAGGTTTGTGGCGCATTGGGATTTGTATGGACTGAACAGCTGCCTCGAATCCCTAAGAAGTTTTCATTGTTGCGGCGGTTCCTGATTAACGAAATCAAGTACAGCGTGGCGCAAAGAAAGTTCAGCACCAGTCGAGGTGGAAGCACATAAGTCTTTAACTTGATTTGTGCATATTGTGCCGGGTGATAACTGCACCAGCAGAGCTGATGAATTTTACCGAATCATCTCTGCAGACAGGTTGGTGGAATCTATGGACGTTTTAATCTGCGGCTGTAATCGTACAAAGTGCGCGCAAGAAAATTAGCGACCTCGTTCATTAATCTCTGCGGAATTAATTCATGCTGAATAATGATTCTTTTGCTGAACATGCTTTACCTGCTTTCTTGTGACCGGTACAATGCACCATCTTTATTTACAACGAGCAGCCGCTGTGGTTGCTTAGTGGCTGTGGTGTTGAGCTACTGAACACGAGGTCGCGGGATCGAATCCCAGCCACGGTGACCGCATTTAGATGAGGTGAAATGTGAAAACACCCTGTGAAGAAGAAGACGCGCCTCGTGGCACAGCCGCATCGCCAACACGCGGCTCGTCTCCTCTCGCGCTGTTGATTGCTGGCGTCCGTTTGGACAGTGCTTCGGGCTGCCTCGCCGTTCCCGGTCGCTGTGCCTTCGCATTAGGCGCCACCAATAAACCTTTTCACAATTGGTGGAGGTGCTCGGACTCAAACCCCGTCGCTTGAGTAAAACTCTTGCTTGGGCTAGTTGGTTCATGCTTGAAGTAGGTAAAGGCAAGGCGCAGAAGACCAGGAGTTAGGAAGAAACACAAACGACAAGACGGGCGCCACTCACAACTAAGTTTATTTTCGCAACAAGCCTGCCTTATGTAGGTCATTCACGCCGAGTCACGCACAAAACTTTAGAAGGAAAAAAACACAGCAATCTATCGACCATTCAGGAATGTTATCTGCGCAGCTATCGACAGAGCAAACAAGAACCACACGTGGATCAGCACAGGAGCCAACTGATCTAGTACAGCCTTTTTTTCAACGCCAACGGGGACAAAAAACCAGACATAAAAAGTACCGTCTACACTTCACTACCAACCAATCTAACCACACTTCAAACGCCTAAGACCCAGTCAGTGATAAAACCCGCACGACGATGGGAATAATGACCAATGAATAACACGGAAATAACATGAAAAATGCGTCTAAGAACAGTGTCTGCGTCAAAACTAAAATCTCTAATAGTCACTCACATAAAAATTGATAGAACATGTAACCGCGCGAAAAAAGAACCACGCGACAAACAATGAAATGGACAGAAGTGATGATGAACGATAAAGGTCTAAGAACAGCGTCTGCGTCAAAAAACAACAAAAGCCTAAAAGCCACTAGAAAATCGTCAGCAAAATAAAACTAGTTAATTAAAAGGATGACAGACAGTAAAACAAATGAAATCACTCTAACAAGAGGCCTAAATGAAACCTTCTAAAAAAGTCGTCTCCTTGTCACTAAGCATAATGGACGGCCTGCTGACGCATGCGTTCCCCTCTTTTTTGATGAAAAAGGCTTCCACAATTTCCCGCTCATACCTGTCTTTTCCATACTTCAAAAATTTGGTTTTGTCAAACTGAGGCCGACAATTAGAGCAGTCTCTGCAATGCTCTGCAAGGAAACTCCCTTCCTTGTTGCGCAGATTACGACAATGTTCCATTGCCCGCTCATTGAAACATCGACCTGTTTGTCCGATATAGCTGCGCCCACAGCTTAGGGGTATTCGGTAGACTACACGTGTCCTGCATTCAGTGAACTTCTTCTGATGCTGGATTGAACAAGCCGGGCGTTTCTCTCCGTTCATGGCACAAAGCTTAGACAGCTTGCAAGGCGCCGAGAAAACAACCTGAACGTTATGCCTACTTGCCACTTTCTTAATGTTGTGCGATACCTTATGAATGTACGGAATTACCGCAACAGAACTGCGTGAAACTGGCTCCCTGATAAGAGGCGGGTGCTTTAGTTTTTGGAGCATCGTTTCACTGACAGCTGAAATCAGACATGGCGGGAAGCCTGCCTGTTGTAGTCGTTGCACTTGAGTGTTAAAGCTACTTGACACCAAATGGATGCAAGACTTAGTTAAAGCCGCTTGCAGAGAATTTGTAGCAATTGCACGCTTTACAATCTTGGAATGGGCGCTCTCAAACGGAAGCAGGCCTTTCAAAGAACGCGGATTGTACATCCAACAAAGGCCTTCCTTTGGAAACACTAGCCTGATATCCAAGAACTGGAGTTGACCGCATCTCGGAACTTCCTTGGTAAACCTGAGACCCTGACTGTGGTTCGAGAAGATAGTCATGGTTCTCTCAACGGTAGAAACTAATTCGTGCTCAGGGACGTCCTTCAAAATGACCAAGAAATCATCAACATATCTGTAAATTGACACTACATGAGGATCACAAAGATTATTACTAATTGAATGCCGAAGTTGAATTTTCCCCTTGTGACGCACCCTTGGACGAAGATTGCGACCGCCCTTCTAAACTTACCGTGCGCGAGGACAGAGATATTCCACCTGGCTCCTTCGCCCTCGTACCTGTCTCTTGCGATGCCATCACTGATGCAACGGTCCTCTTCACACCGTCCGACGTCTTCATGAGCCGTAAATCTCTCCCACTACCCTTCGCGACGCTTGACATGGCTGGCGGCTGCAGCAATATATACTTTTACAATCCCCTCTGTGCGCCTATTACGTTGCTCGTTGGCGATTGCCTTGGCTTCGTGGAACTCCTCGACTCTTCGTCTTTGGTTGACGTCCCCGGAGACTCTTTTGATGTCGACTCCGGCCAACCGTCTTCGATGTCCGCGCTTGAGGAAACGTCCAGGGATGCGTTCTCGAATGCCATCGCCGATACCCTCACACCTGCCGAACGCGCCGACCTTCTTGATCTCCTGCACAAATTTAGAAATTCATTCGACGTTTCACAACCTCGCCTGGGCCGCACGTCGGAAGTGCAGCACTACATTGACACCGGTTCACATCAGCCGTTCCGTCAACGACCGTACCGCGTTTCTGCCGAAGAGCGTCGTGTCATTACCACCCACGTCGAAGATATGCTGCGCCGTGATGTTATTCAACCTTCGCACAGTCCCTGGGCATCTCCTGTCGTTTTCGTTCGCAAGAAGGACGGGTCTATTCGCTTTTGCGTCGACTACCATCGGTTAAATAAGGTAATGCGCAAAGACGTCTATCCTTTGCCGCGCATCGACGACGCCCTCGACAGTCTTCAGGGAGCAGAATTCTTCTCGTCCCTTGACTTGCGTTCAGGGTACTGGCAGGTCCCGATGGCTGCTGCCGATCGCCAGAAAACCGCATTCATTACACCTGACGGCTTATATGAATTTAAGGTGATGCCTTTCGGGCTTTGTAACGCCCCTGCCACCTTTGAACGACTCATGGACAACACGCTGCGTGGCCTCAAGTGGTCTATATGTCTGTGTTACCTCGACGATGTCGTGGTTTTCTCGCCTGATTTTCCTACTCACCTGCTCCGCCTCAGACAAGTTTTGACCTGTCTAACGAACGCTGGCCTTCAACTCAACCTCAAGAAGTGCCGCTTCGCCGCCCGAGAGCTTACCATTTTAGGCCACGTTGTGTCCAAGCATGGCGTTCTACCCGATCCTGCAAAACTTCGAGCAGTCGCTGAATTTCCGAAGCCTCAGACCATCAAAGAACTTCGAAGCTTCGTGGGCCTATGCTCATATTTCCGGCGCTTTGTTCGAAATTTCGCATCGATCATGGCGCCATTGACTCAGCTTCTACGCGGTGACGCCGCCCTCTCCTGCTGGTCCCCTGCATGTGACTCCGCCTTTGCGACGCTGCGTCGTCTTCTCATCTCCCCACCTATTCTTCGCCATTTCGACCCGTCAGCTGCAACTGAAGTACATACAGATGCCAGCGGGGTCGGTCTCGGCGCCGTCCTCGCCCAACGAAAGCCGGGCTACCCCGAATACGTAGTCGCCTATGCGAGTCGCACGCTGACGAAGCCTGAGGCCAATTACAGCGTGACCGAAAAAGAGTGCTTGGCTTTAGTATGGGCACTTGGCAAGTTCCGACCATATCTGTACGGGCGCCCATTCGACTTGGTCACAGATCACCATGCGCTTTGTTGGCTCGCCAACTTGAAAGATCCCACTGGCCGCCTAGCCCGTTGGGCACTACGCATCCAGGAGTACGATATTCGCGTCGTATACCGCAGCGGACGCACACACTCCGACGCAGACGCCTTGTCTCGTTCACCTTTACCTCCAGACTCGGCCTGCGGAACAACTTCCACACATTCCGTGTCATCTCTCGACATGGACTCCTTTGTCACCGCACAACGTCGTGACCCGTGGATCGCTTCTCTTTTCGACTATCTTTCTGGATCATCGACCATCCCTGTATCCCGAACCCTCCGACGCCAAGCAGTTCATTTCGCCATTCGTGACCAGCTGCTGCACCGACGCAATTACACTCCTGAAGGTCGTCGGTGGCTTCTGGTGGTTCCCCGCAGCTTAAGGTCTCAAATATGTGCCGCTTTCCACAAGGATCCGCAATGTGGCCACGCCGGAGTCTTCAAGACGTACGAACGAATTCGCCACCGCTACTACTGGCGCGGCATGTACAATTTTGTACACAAGTTTGTTCGGTGCTGTCTTGACTGTCAACGCCGCAAATCGCCGCCTTTACGCCCGTCTGGTGCCTTGCAGCCGCTCCCGTGCCCTGCCGCACCCTTCGATCGCGTCGGCATCGACCTATACGGCCCGCTTCCTATGACGCCAGACGGTAATCGGGGGATCGTAGTTGCTGTTGACCATTTGACACGCTACGCCGAAACTGCTGTTTTACCAAGTGCTACAGCGCGGGAAGTAGCCTCTTTCGTCCTACATCGCTTCGTGCTTCGACACGGCGCACCTCGAGAACTCCTCAGCGATCGAGGTCGCGCCTTCCTCTCCGAAGTCGTCGAAAGTTTGCTTTCGGAATGCCACATTATTCATCGGACAAGCACGGCATACCATCCACGGACTAACGGGCTCACAGAGCGATTTAACCGCACACTTGGTGATATGCTCTCTATGTACGTGGCATCTGATCATGGTAACTGGGACCGCATCCTTCCATTCATCACGTTCGCGTACAACACCGCGATCCAGGCCACTACGGGATTTTCACCTTTCTTCCTCCTGTATGGCCGCGAGCCCACGCATACCATCGACACGCTCCTTCCATACCGTCCTGACGCCTCCGAGTGTCTACCTGTGTCCGACGTCGCCCGACAAGCCGCAGAATGCCGCCAGCTAGCGCGCTCCTTTACGGCAGAGCAACAGCAGCGCCAGAAAGAAAACCGCATCGACACGCGTCCAAACACCACCTACGCTCCAGGCGTTCTTGTGTGGTTGTCGGTCCCTTTCCAAACGCCGGGGCTTTCCTCGAAACTCGTCCCAAAATTCGAAGGGCCTTACCGAGTCTTGGAACAAACGTCCCCGGTGAATTTTCTCATTGAGCCCCTGTCACCACCTGAAGACTTGCGCCGGCGTGGACGTGACATTGTCCACGTCTCGCGTCTCAAGCCCTACCGCGACCCTCTACCTCCCGATTCTTAAGGCGCCAGGATGGCTCTTTTTGTCCGGGGGGAGATTGTGAAGAAGAAGACGGGCCTCGTGGCACAGCCGCGTCGCCAACACGCGGCTCGTCTCCGCTCGCGCTGTTGATTGCTGGCGTCCATTTGGACAGTGCTTCGGGCTGCCTCGCCGTTCCTGGTCGCTGTGCCTTCGCATTAGGCGCCACCAATAAACCTTTTCACAACCCATGTACCTAGATTTAGGTGCAGGTTAAAGAAACCGCAGGAGGCCCTAATTTTCGGAGTCCCCCACTAAGGCGTGCGTCATAACCAGATCGTGGTTTTGGGATATAAAACTCCATAGCTTTTATTTACAGTGAAGCGACCTATGTAACGAATTATTTTGGAGGCCCCGAACACATCGTTATAAAAGCGTTTGACGGTATTCATTTTTGTTTGCTACTATGTTCTTAATGCATATGAAAAGTGTTGGAATATACTTACTAAAGTACGAATGACAAGCAAACAATACACAACGCGTTCATACATTTGATTGCACCTAAGGTATTCCAAAACAAACGTAGGCACTGTAGGCAATATTAAGTTACAATACCTATTCGTTAACATATCCGCTGCAGCAAATACCCTACCTTCCATTCCACTCCACTAGTCTCACTCTTAGTTACATCACCGGCTAGAATTTGCAAACAACTTCCCTCCCCAATAGAATCTATGTAAACATTCTACAAAAATTATTTACGATCATTGTCGGTGCCCATATCAATACTTACCACAAAACCGGGCAAGAACGGAACCATCGACAACCTTCGGCAAATATCGCTAACACCCGTTCCAGGGAAAAAGTTTAGAAGCTCATGAACAAACGCAGCTCGTACATCAAGCGAAGTGAGCTATTCTTGAACTCTAGGTGCGCATTTTGGCCCCAAACCTCGACTTAACATCTTCCTGACACTCAAAGACAAAATTCTCGACCCATTAGGAGTAAGAAAAGATCGTATCCTGCTCAAACTAGACATCAAGAAAGCATTTGAGAACATGCAGCAGCACACAATTCTAGAAAGGTTTGCAACCTGTGGGGGCGGGCCCAGGACATTCACTTACGTTAAGGACTTTCTCACGAACTGAACTGCCAACCCAGGAATGGGATCAACGAGGCCAGATCCATTGAACCTCTCGAATGCACAACGTAGGGCTCAAAGCTGTCCCCTCTCCTTTTCAATATTGGAATGCGAGGGCTGGTAGTAATCTTTCAATGCGTGCCGGACCTGCGCTGTGCATATACGCCGACGACGTTACGCTGTGGGCGTGCAAAGGATTGGACGGTCAGAATGAAGCAAGGCAATCCCCAAACAGCTAAGAACATTGTAGAAACGTGCACGGAAGCAGTCAGCATGAAGTGTTCCCCTGAGAAGTTATCGCACATAAGAATCGGATTGAAATATGGACGCCCCAAAACTGACACCATGAATCAAGCCTACCCTCAGCGCCATGACGATAGAGGAAAGTTTACAGTTACGAGATCTGGGCATGCCCGTTTGGGACAACGGTAGCCCGGAAACGGCGCTCACAAACTTGCGTAGCATGGCCAAGATTGCTTCGCTCCTCAGAGAGCGCATTGTACGTAGCAGGGATGGGATGTGGGAGACGGACACGCTTCGGCTTGTACAAGCCATCGCGGTCCAGCCGCCTAACGTACGCCCACCCAAACAAAATTACGTGTAAGTGCGACACGGACCAAGACTATAGCTTCTCCTGCGAGGAGCGTACAGAATTACGCTCGGGACCCAGTTCAAGCGAGCACAACTTGTCTGACTAAGAAGGGAAAACGCAATAGCAAGGAGGAACAGGCAGCAACTGTACGAATAGCGTAGCGGGACTGACTCGCCACCATGTCACAGGGAAGATTCTTCCTGCAACGTTTAGCCCACCAACTGAACCACGAGTGCCTCGGCCGTCCAACAGAAACGCTAAACAAAGCCAACAGGGACAAGATCAACAACACGCAACTCCCCCAAGAACATGCAACGAAGGACCCATACGCGCTCAATACGAGCGCGCCTCCAGCACTCCGGCGACAATACCAACACGATCCCGACACCTACAAGACGCGAGTTGGGTGTCGGAATGAAATTACTGAATGATTGCAGTCACGAGACACGGCCGGCAGATCCTAGCGGCCACAGACAAGACCACCGCCGTGACGGTGTCCATTGCAAAGGCCATAAACGATGCCGACCGAAGAGACACACCCGCCCACGTGCTAATCTAGTCCCAAGCAGTGTGCAAGGCCCACCTCAAGGTGGTGATGCTCGCAGCGGCAAAAAGACTGCTAAGAAAACCCCTACAACTAGACAACGGAAGAACGTGGTGTCCAGCGCACGAGGGTCGAGAGGGAAACGAGGTGATTCACGGCGCCTGCTGGAGAAGCAAACAAGGCAGGGGCGGAGTCGACCCTCGGATGCCCTCCAGCCAACACATAACCGGTCACCCCGTGAACGAGAGAGAGAGAAGTGGTTCTTTATGAAGAACGAAAAGGTTGGCACTGCATTCTCAGCCTCTCAGGGAGCAGGGCTCCTTGCCCTCTAAAGGAGCTAGTGACAAACACTCGCTCCACCTCAACCCTCAACTCACGCACAGTCAGTGAAGGTACTGGCGCAAAATTCAAATCTATGCTTATCCAAACCTCCTCGGACAGAGCAAAGTCGCTTCGGCGGCGCCAGAACGCGCCTGTCCTTGGCGCGGGGATTGACCGACACTGAGATATATCACGTGGAAATACCGGAGGCGCTCTCACACAGTGGACTCGTCACTTACGCTAGACTCAAACTTCTCGCTGCCATTGGAGACAAAACCCGCGGAATAGGATCTTGAGGAGCAAGTAGCTCTTCTAGATCAAACCCAGCGAGAAGCCCACGCGAGTGCAGTTCTGGACCAAGTGTCCCACCCTTCTTTCTTTCTTTTCCGCTAATATTTCTTTTTCTTTAATAAAGGCTTACACGTACACCCACGTGACAAACGAATGTACTAGCCGCGTTCGGAGCCGTGTCAGCGTAGGAACAGTTTACTCAAGACAAGTGACTGCGTCAGTTCTCTAGCTTACTTCCACTCGCTCAGCAAGTTTCATCATCATGGCGAGGGAGGCGTTTTTCATTGTAATCAACAGCGCGTCTCTCGTCGTAATGCATCTTTTTGTATTGCAGCGTAGCGAGAGCTTCGCTCACACCATTTGCCAGAGTGCGAAGGATCCGCCTGATATTTCGAAAGCCCTTCCTAAAATGTGAGCCACCAAGACAAAAATTCAAGAGCAGACACTCGGCCAATACTGGCAACAGGAAAAACGTCACGCTAAATTTAAAACTATGTCCTTCAGGTGCCGCGAACATCGCAAGAAAAGAATGTGAAATGAATTTACGACACCTTGCTTTATTTCTTTCTTATTCATTCCCGCTGAAACGTTTTGCGTATAAATAAACTCATGCTTAGAAAAATATTTTTCGTGCGTTACCTCACCACAGCCAATGACGTGACAGACGAGCCCGATGCATGCGTCATGTGCCAGACACGCCACGGGACCGCGTAAGGCCTGCTGAGCAAGGGAGCGCTCACATGTTTGGAGACCTGTGTACGATATTTTGGACGCATACTGGTTTTTTGGGCTCCTACGCGTATTCTTGCGTTCCTCCTGCACTTCGACACGCCACAACTGCACCATTCTACTAGGAGAAGGTGACAAATTGTTGTGGCCAGTTAGTTTGCCGTGTACTGAATTGCACTGGGACATGCTTGCGACGCTTTCTATGCCCCCCAACTTTATTGTCACATCGGTACTTTTTAGGCACCCCTGCCGAACCGGCGTTCTGACGTAGTTAGTGAAAAAGCAGCTCGGCCGTGTTGACGCTTAGTTTCACTTGTACTTAATCTTAATGGGAAAAGTTCTTGACGCTTTCTCTGACCCCCAAGATTATTGTAACTAATTCCAGTACTTTCTGGCATACTTTGAACCACGGTTGAGCCGGTTGGTTTCGCATGTACTGAATCTTACGGGATCACGTATGAAACACCTTTTATGCCTTCTCCTCCGCCCTAACAATATATACTTTCTTTAGGTACTCACGCTTGTCGAAAGCGCGACGAGCAAGTGCAAGAGTGATAACACGGGTATGTGTTTCTTGAGCCGGCAGAACTAGCATAAAATAAAGCCGAGGAGACCAAACACCAGGAACTTGTAAGTGAAAAATTTAGTTTTCTGAACGACTGAAAACAGGCTTTGCACCCACGCATTTCAGTGCGAATAAAAAGCATTCTGCGGGCGTCTAGCACGGTCTCGCTGGGAGCCTGTGTTTTTTGTGCACCTCTGTGTAAGTATGGCTTACCATTGCGTCGGCTGAGCTCAAGTTGTGTCGAATTCGCCCGGTCGCCGTGTATTTGGGCTCTTAAAATGGAGGAAATAATGTCCGGGAATGGGGGGAATGCTTGGAAACCAGATGTTTTCTTCATATCTTACGGTATTGTTTAGGATTAGTCGGGTGTATGCTACCCCATGAATGTAAAAGCGAATTGCTTTTGTTCGTAGCCGCCCATTCAACACTTTCGCCTCTACACGCTCTATTCCTATAGAAGGTCTAAATACGGAAGCGATACATACTCGTTATTTATTTTCTTTTTCCCTCGAGCGTTCCGGTGGAGCCTCGTACGGGAATTACTGCGGCTTGCATGGTGTCGCAACATTTGATGAGTGTATAAACAGCCCGGAACGAGATTTATGTAGAGCAAAATAAACATTTTCCTATTTCACAAGGCGTCTTCCATCTACTGTGTGAAATTGCACATTGTACAGATTCTTTGGAGGTTTGTAAAGATCGTTCCCACTCAGTTTTACTAAATAAAAGCTATTCCGCACCAAGACCGCGCGCGATTAAGCAATAGAAGTAAAAATAATTGCTGTACCGATCAGCGCAGCTGGCGTAACCTGTGCGCCCAAGACCGATATCGGGAGTGTGGTTCAGCTTTTAATAGCGGCCGCTCGAAGCGCTACAGTCAAATCGGCCGCTGGGCTCTATGGGAGTGTCTATGTTCAATACCTTTCAGTGTGACCTATGGAAAATATTGTAGACTACGAAACCTTATGGGCACATTTTTGTAGTGAAATGGTCGTGACCATAGAGTTTCTAAATAAATACCCTAGAGGGAAATGTGGTGCTAGTGTCTACGGGGGCTCTCCTGGGCGTTCCCTCAACCTTTACATGGGAATGATGGGAAGTACAGGCTTCGGATTGACTTCGATCTTTAGATTAGTGGCGTTTGCTTACGGCGGAGTAAACGAAGCTATACTCAAGTATTATCGGGTAAAATCTAATTTGATTTCTGAAGTATATTATATAATGTACAACACGTTACGTAAACTTTGTATCATTTTGAGATTGCAGCACTGTTTTCTATGTTTTAACACCAGAGCACACCAGCGTATGTATTCTTGTGCCATTCTGTTTCTGATTTAACACCAGACAATAATTTATTTATTTTTACAACAGCAATAACAACCATGCATGTACGTATATAAAGATACTCATCAAGTATTTATGGTAACAAAATTTTGTATTGTGAAAAAGTGTAGCGCCCTTGAGAGGAATGCTACCAGTGTCGTCTGCTACGACGCCTTCTCGCTGCTAACGCGAGACTTTTCTCGCAGACGACAGGCACTTGAGAACTCTCTCGCTCTTTCGAAAGGCTGCGTCGGCTGTCACGATTGCTGAACGTCTTCAAGTACTTTTAAGCACATCTGCTGCAGTGCTAGCTAAGCCGATTGTGGCATCCTGCAAGTATGCTTCGTTATATTTTATATCGACGTGCCGCTTCCGAAGCGTTGTGGCGTGGCTTTGCACTTACCCATTTTGCGACACCAGACTATAGTACAGCCAAGAAGTAGCAACCTTTCCTACAACAAATAATTTTGTGTTTCAAAGTCCTAAAACACGCATATCAATGAGCACATAAACGAGCAATGCATAATGAAGCCCTCAATAAAATTTGATTGTCAAGCCACGAGATGTACAACTGTCTATGTGTTGTATCAGTAGTGCCTTCTTTTTCCTATTGTGAAGTGTCATAAAGCACGTAACGCTACAGCGCCAACCTAACACACTTGACAAACCAAAGTCCAAACGGTCAAAATATGTTCTTTCAACGTTTACGATGCCATCGCTTTCTCGTCAGGGCTTCGACACCACACCGCGACACAAACATCGTCCCAGCCGCTGGCCCACTGCGCTATCACCACTGCGAGCAACAGAACAAACGCACAGAGCTTTGCATTGCACTGCCCCACTGCAGGTTGCAATTACGCTTGGAGCGAAACCAAAACTGCCAAAAACTACTCGTAGACTAGATTGACAGTCAACAGAATACCAATCCGTAGCTAGTACTTCTCATCATTCCCATGATGGTTGAACGATCGCAGCGCCAGATTTCCCTCCAGTTATACTAATGTGAAACTCTGTGGCCGTGATAAAGACGACTATTTCGTCTGCGAGACCGTTCATGGAGCCAAACCTTCAAAGCTCGCCTTTGACATACGCTACATCTACAAGCCTCCATGCTTGGTCTGGTTGGCACGCAACTTTTATTTTCTGATCTAATTAGTCACTTTGGGAAACTAAAATACAACAATGCAGAGATAAATGTCTTCAACCTTCCTTCATGTCCTTAAAGGGAAGCTGAAACGGTTTTCAATTTCTATGAATTGCTGGGATTGGGAAGAACAGACCTAATAATTTACGGTTCCGAAATTTTTTTTTTCGTTTTGTTAATATAACGGGCGGAAATCGCTTTCTAAATCACCCGCGCGGACACGCCCCCATCGCTTCCCGGAGCGCCGGGTGAGGACGTTGGCAGAGGAGAGAACCGGTGAGAGTGACGTCATGGGCGGAGACCGAGCCAACCGAGCTGCGGACCGGCGTGCTGACATGTGCTGGCATGCCTCTTTCCGTCCTGCGCTTTACTGAACGACGCTACGAGAGATCTGCCGCCGCCGCCGCCGCTCACGTTAGTTTTGCGATTTTCGTAAACTGTTCTTTCCTTCTGTGCTGCGTGAGTGCCTACAGCCAAGGGCGCCCAACATGCCCTCGTTCTGTGCAGCATTCGGCTGCGCGAACACAGGCGGGCGAGACGATGTGGTGTTTCACAAATTCCCGAAGGAAAAGAAGCTTGCAGCGCAGTGGGTACGTGCGGTGAGGAGAGATAAGTTCGTGCCGACGAAATCAACTGCGCTGTGCTCGGACCATTTCCGCGACAGTGACTATCATCGGAGCTTGACAACGATGCGGGCAATCGGTATTCCAATTAAATCGGCGCGACTGAAGCCCGAACAACTTCAAGTACACAGCTTGGCAGAATTTGACGGTTCTTCTTTCCCAACTTTTTCCATACTAGCCAGACAAACTGGCGGTATGCTGCATACCTCAACTGCCTGTAAAAAAATTGCTTTTGCATCACTCTTTTTCCATTGGCCATATCATTTTCACACCTGTGTGTAAACTTCTTGCCTTGTCCAGCCGGTTCGACTCCTTTCTGGGCAAGTGCCACTTCCAGTACTGCCCTGCTGAGGCACACAGTCCTGAATTGTCTTGAACTTGTTACGCACTGCGTGCGCTTCTGTTTTTTCCTAATCTCTTGCACCTCCTGGCAGCACAAGCAGTTCTCTTCATCTTCCATCAATACGCAGCACATGCAGGTGCACCTAGTTTAATGAAAGCGTGATTAGGCCCACATTGATGCACTGGAGAAATACGAACATTTGCAGCCATTAACGTCTGGTAACACAGTTTTAGCCTAGCCGGATAGCCTTACGACAAATGCGAAAACGCGTTGTTGCTAGCGTTGCTATACTCCGTTTCATACATCAGGTGCAACGCTGTGGAGGCTTGAGATACTTCTTGCAGTGGCTGCGTTCGCACTTAGAAAACGTTCGGTGTTTCTTGACCCGATTTTTCAGAAAGCTTTCCATATATAAGCTCAGTTCGGAATGAAAAAAAAAAAAGAATTTACCCATAGAAACCATCCGTGTACTTATACGACTGCTAACACGTTCTTTTTAAAAAAAATTTCTTTTCGGTATTTTTTAATTGCAGCCCGTCGCGGCAGCTTCACGTGCATGCTCGCGCGAGCAAACGCCGCTGGCACGCTGCGAAGCATAGACGGAAACGCGCGCAGTAATAAATTTTGGTGACCGGACTTCGAGCGTAGCTTCCACAGCGATGCACCTGAGGTATCAAATGGAGTGTAGGCTTGCCTAGTGACATTCGACGTTTGGTTCAGTTATCGTGTTTACCACACGGCGGTGCTAAAATTGCCTAATATCTTTATGTCAACACTAGCATGGAGCACGCATACCGATTCTTGATCGAGCCACACTCGCAAAGTCGTCGAACCATAGTATGAATATTGCACATATAATACCTCTGGTCATCTCTGGATGTGTATGATAAGCAACTTCCATGACTGTACCTCACAGCACTGCATGTGCGCGCTTTGAAACGCGGCACTTATGTTCGCGATCGTGTATCAACGCTGAAAAAACCACGGGACTTTAGACAAGCAGCGGCGAGGTGCTTGACATCGCGGAATTGCACCCGTGTAAATCTAATGAGAAGTTAGTGCTTCGGCATTCTTCCAGCAGCATGTTCCCAGTGACACATTAGCGCATTTTTTCTCCCGTCATTGCAACGTGCAGCTACATGAAAAAAAAAAAAAAACATACGTGCCAGCTAAGATTTCCAGCGCGCGAGAAGGTGCACACATCGCTCTCGCTGTTGGCACACTCATTATCGTCGTTGACTGTTGCCGCCATCGTTTTCCGTATCGGCTGTGGGTTCAAACATGTACGGGGACAATACAAGCTATCGGAGACAGCGAGAACGTTCCATCTTGCAACTCAGCTATGAAGCCAGAACAGCAGAACCGCGTGCTACCAGAGAGAAAGGAATGGTGCTACACTCTGAAACGGAGACATGCAGCGGCGCCGACCGGCGACTACCGCCAACGACGTCACAGCGGCCCCGACCAATCACGGGCAACAGCGGCGTTCGCGCGATGCCCTGAGGCGCTGGTGCGCGTTTTCTTGGAAAAACAGCCGCTTGCGTTTGTTTCCGCCCTTTTTGAACCAGATATTCGTGTTCAGGGGACTCAAAACTGTAGAATGCCGCAGAGAACTCATTTTTTTCGAAAAGTGTTTCAGCTTCCCTTTAAAGCTAACGTTAGTAGATGCTGCAGAAAATGTCCCTCACTTTGCAGTTGGAATGTTGGCTCCTCATGAATACATCTACAGCGATGCTGGCGAGGAGAGCTCTGTAGCCTGTGTTGTGCGGCGGCTTGTAAGGCCAGCGTTCTTCGGCATGGTCGCTATGAAATATAAGTTCAACACAGCGTAAGTGAGAGGCCGGAATCAGCCTGAAAACGTAACAATATATGATTAGATTTAAAAGGAAAATTCTCTGAATCAATTAGAGAACAGCTTATACACGCTGATTCTCAATCAGGTATTTCATTTTTGCTTTTATGCGAAGCATATTACTAGAGCTCAACCCAGCTCCTCAGGCGCGGCGTTGTCGCCTTCAATGACCTTTAGTGACCCCATGCCATACCACGTGACACCGTGACGTCACGACAGAGGAGAAACGGGGCTCCAACTCGCGCCGTCGCTCGCGGCGTCGCGGAGGTATATAAGCAGCTGCGCTTGTTTCTAGGTGGCTTTGGCTCAACTCTTGCAAGATGGGCTGGGTGGGAATCGAACAAGGGTCTCCGGAGTGTGAGACGGAGACGCTACCACTGAGCCACGAGTACGATGCTTCAAAGCGGTACAAAAGCGCCTCTAGTGAATGCGGTGTTGCCTTAGAAACGAGCTGTTTCTAAGGCTCAGGCGTGCGTCGCTTGCTCAGGCGCACATTTCGTTGCCGCGCCGAACGCTGCGTTGCTCGACGCTCACCGCGTCCAATGCGGGGCGCGTAGTCGCTGCGCCGTAGCCCATTGTCTTACACCCCTTGGCGGGTCGACGGGAACGCTGTCGCGTTCCACTCTTGAAGGCGAAGCAGAGTAACGCATGAGTTGTTTCTTCGTCTAGCCGAACCAAATATAGCCAAGCAACAGCAGTTCACCAGGCTAAACAGTGGTTCAACAACTAAAACAAAGGCTAGTATGCTTCGCATCCTGGGCTTAACCTTAGCTAAGCCACAGCCATTTTTTTTCGAGTTACATCGCATCCATTGCGAAAGTAATGAGGAGGTTATACGACTGTCGCGGTGGATGGAAGCTGACACATCCTGACGCTATTATGCTAATACCATCCACATGGCGGTAGTGAAAAGAATATGCTTGAAAATAGTATTCAATATACAAAGGTGCCCTTCATACACCTCACTTGAATATTTAGCTTTCCGTCGTATTTTAGCCAGTGTTCCGTTGGCAGGCCATGATGGAATGCAAACACCAATTCAGGTGGACGAGCACTGCTCGACGCGAGTGACCAATTTCACGAGGACAAAGGAAAAAAGCGCAAGGGAAATGTGGACACGGGAAAAGTGTTGATAGACGTGGTATTCACAAAGTAGGAAATATTTGTAAATAGATTGAAGGAGTCTATAACCCCAGTGCTAGGAAATAGATTTTCGCTGAAGCCGCCGTGTCGACAAAGGCACTTCTCTTCGTCGAAATGTTGGCTTCAATGACATCGTTTATTATCCCACTGTTAAAACTTCCAAGCATAAATCTCCCTGTGCACCTGTCTTACATTGAATATCTGTTCTGAACATGTTTTGAATATATATGGCTGTGCCATATATTTATTTTAGGCAAGTTACATAGTGTGGGTACATACAAAGTGACTTAAGAAACTATGGAACTGTGACTAAAACATGAGAAGACGCGGCGAAATGCTGGTGTCGTGAGAGCGAGCGCAGCATACAGGACTTGCCGTTAGGGGGCCACCGCGAGCGGATGCCTGCAACATCGGTTCCGTAAAACGGTACGTGCTACTCCTACCCAATCTCTGCTAGATCCACTAATCTGCTAGAAAAGCGACATCAGCGCCTAATGAAGACAGGGAAGCCGCCCATTCATGGGCGCAATCCGACCTCTTTTGTGCTAGTAGTGATTATCGGACAGAGACGCTCAGTCGCCGAGCTAAGCCTCAGTCGGACTCCGCCACTCTGCCGGCACCGCCGTCGACGCGTCGAATGCCACACCGTAACCGCACAAGAGCTCCAGTCAGACGATTGGACCCCAGTTCTTTATAAAGCCTACGCCTCCCGAGCAGCCAGTTCGGCGAAAGCACCTCAACGCTCCGACAATGCTACCTCCGAGTCAGCAAACCGGAACGCCAGGAACGCAGCGCGCGACGCAGTGGTCGCAACCAGCAGCGGCAAGGCGCCGGCCCGCTCACCACCTGCGGCTCGGGAGGCTCGCCTCGCAGTGCAACACAGCAACTGCCACTGCTCTACCAGGCACTTTTTTGTTGGCTACTTCCGCTACAGTGCGCCTGTACTTTCTCGGGTTAGTACAACTGCTCTACGCTCACTTGAAGGTGCTCAGGCTCGCGCACTGAGAATTTGCCTAGGACTCCCACGATGTGCATCTACTTGGGGCACTATTACAGAGGCACGTGCGTCCCCAGCTCGAGTTTATCTGCAAGATGGGCCATTGCGAGCGTATCTAAGGCTACTGACTAGACACAGGAATCATCCACTCACGAACGTGACTAGCATACGGCCTGTGGACGCCTACTCAGAAGTCGTGTTGTCGCAGCAAGACTTATTGCCGTCGGACTTCGAACCTTGTGCCATACCCGAAGTTCCACTCTGGACGATGGCAAAGCCAACGGTGAGACTCTCAATTCCTGGAATAACGAAGAAGTCGAAAATTCCGCTTGCTGGCCTCAAGCATTTCGCGCTATCATCCATTGCTTACATGTATGGATATTCCGAACATGTTTTTACAGATGCTTCTGTGACACAGACCTCTTCCGCGGCTGCCTACACGGTACCAGGAATGGGGATCGCACAATGGTTCAACATAGGACACAGGACGTCGTCTACAACTGCTGAGTGTTCTGTGACTCAAAACCAGCACTGCAACTCATCAGCAATTATATGAATGACAGAACCGCATATAGCCCTCTGGTTTATGACATCATGTGTCTGCTTGCTGAGGCGTCTCATTCAGGGCATACCATCGTGCTGCAGTGGATTCCTGGCCATTGTGGAATCGCTGGAAATGAACAGGCTGACGCGGAAGCAAAAAAGGCGCCCACTGACGGAGCCATTATAAAAATTAATTTTTCCCGGTATTACATTAACGCCTTGCTCCATGACTCCATCAAAACTTCTATGGCGTGACATTGGGACAACCCCGAACATCGACAAGAGCGCCTCCATAGACTTGGCGCTGCTTTACAATTCCGGCTTCCACTTCCGTTGCGGAGAAGCCAGGAAATACTCATTCATCGATTACGGCGAGGTGTGGCATAGACCCACCGATACCTTCATAAGATTGGATAAGCACGGGACCCTTACTGTAGCGTCTATCACACACCCGAGACGATAGGTCACGTACTCTGCGTGTGCCATCAATACGCGGCTGAATGAAGAACACTCAAATCTACTGTTCACTGCTTGGACTCCCGCACCTTTTCAGAGGAAAAGCTTTTGGGCGCGTGGCGGAGTGTTGACTGTGCCCAACGTGCCGTAAAACCACTTTTGAATATTTAAGTGAGGCTGGTTTAGACGACCGCCTGTAGAACCTGTGAGACGTGCAGTCAGTGCGAAATGTGTTTGCTCAAAAACGTTTTGTGAAAAGATTACTATTTGCGTGGACAAGATTACTCTTACGTGTATTGCGTCTACAGTGCCCAACCGCATATTGGACAATGTGTATATAGTATCTCATTGTACCATAACCTAATCACCCACCGCCTTTCCCTGTATTTCCCACTTCCCCTTTCCCCAGTGATGAGTAGCAGGCTAGGGACACGCTCTCCAGGCCGACCTCTTCTCCTTTCTCTCCATTAAAATCTATTCCTCCTCTAATACCGCTGGTCCCGCCCAATGCTAATAGAGTGGTCGCTCGCCTGCCAGGTGAAGTGCGACTCCGAGACGTCCCAACACCTCGACTCAGGAAGGCAGTGCAGACCCAGCTCCATATCACTCTACCGGACGAATTCTACCTGCGCATCTACCCGACAAACAATGCCTTCACCCGAACGCCAGGAACGCGGCGCGCGATGCAGTGGTCGCAACCAGCAGCGGCAAGGCGCTGGCCCGCCTACTACCTGCGGCTGAGGAGGCTCGCCTCGCACTGCAACACAGCAACTGCCGCTCCTGTACCAGGCACTTTTTGTTGGCTACTTCCGCTACAGTGCGCCTGTACTTTATCGGGTTAGTACACCTGCTGTATGCATACTTACTGCTGTATGAAACCAGCAGCGGCGAGGCGCCGGCCCGCCTACCACTTGCGGCTGAGGAGGCTCGCCTCGCAGTGCAACACAGTAAGCAACTGCCGCCGCTCCCGCCCAATGCATATTAGAGTGGTTGTTCGCCTTCCAGGTGAACTGCTGCACCGAGATGCCCCAACCCCTCGGCTCAGGAAGGCAGTGCAAACCCAGCTCCATATCACTCTACCGGACGACTTCTGCCTGCGCATCTAGCCGACCAAAAATACTTTCACCATGACAACAACACATTTCCCAACAGCCGAGAATCTTAAGATGCTGACCTCCCTTACCATTGGAGACCGAACCTACAGGTGCTCAGGTTACGTGGCACCCCCACTGGGGGCTAGCAGAGGAGTCATCACAAACACCTAGGGCGACGATACCCCAACGCAACTCTACCAAGACCTGGTCAGAAGAAATCCAGCGTACACCATACTAGCAGCCCGACGCATGGGAAAGACGCACTCTATTCTAGTCACCTTCGACGCAAGCGCAGTCCCGCGCTCCATCAAATACATCAAAGCCATCCACCGCTGCACCCGATACCGCGGCAGTCTGGATACCTGTACCAATTGTAGACAGCCGGGTCACCATCATGACCTTTGCCCAAGGCCCAAGACCAATCTTTGCCCCCGCTGTGGAACACAAGATCCGCAACTACAACCTCCTTGGACGCCTAAGTGCATTCTCTGCGAGGGCCCTCACCTTACCGGCACGGGATCGTGCAAGGAATGAAACCTTCATCAGACACGGAAACAGCCGTGCCACCCACAAACTCAGCATAAAGAATTGGTCACATCCGGGGGCAATTTTCCCCAGTTGTCGCCCAACCAACACAAGCAAGCCTGGACAGCGCCGTTGAAGCAAGCCCGGGACACTTCCCTCTCTTCTCACAAGCTCACGGCATCCATGACAGCGACTCCCAATCTGCAAACAGGCCTCCGCAAAACCCCAGGAGGAGGCGGCAGCGGCCAAAGCAGAAGCTACACAGCCCGAAAGAAGCCGCCGCCCTTTGTGAACATATCGCCAAACTGGAAGCCCAGATAAGTGCTCTTGCCTCTGGATCTGCCATTCCACCTGCCCCCGCTCTTGCCGCATCCCAGCCTCCCATCACCGACCCACACATTGCCCATACCTTGCCCAGTCACTGCAACGCTACTTCATCTCCTGATTTGCTGGCACTGGAGGCTGACAAGGAACCCTCTACAAATTAAACTCCATGCACAAGACCCCTCCCTCCACCGCCACCTCACTAGACGACATTCCAACGCTGCTTGAGCCCTTCACTGCTTGCATTGAGGCAAAATTGCACGATGCTATTGCTCACATCAGCCAGAAATATGCAACCTTCAATAACGCGGCAATACACATGCCACAAGGCAATGCTGCTTTTAACCAACGATTAGACGTGCTAACCCAAGGATTCTCTCACCGTTGTAGCGATCTTGAGTCCCGGCTCACTTCTTACTCAACCGCTATACCGAAGTGGTACTCCACCCCAAATAGACGTAAGAAGGCTATAGCAACGGAAAAAATGGACAACCCTATCCCTGCCATAGCTCACGACTTACACCCCTCGTTATTGCTCCCTCTCCTATCAACCCTTATGATGGTAGCTCCAAACCGTAATCTTACACTGTGGCAGTGGAACTGCCGGGGCTTTGGCCAAAACGTCATGTGGTCCACCAAGTGCTGTCCTGTGCAACAGTGCCCGTCATACTTGCCCTGCAAAAACCCTCCGATTCAGTTACGCTTCCTGGCTATACTCCTATTCTGCCCACATCTCCCCACCCACCCGGGTAGCATATCTAGTTAGTCGCTCAATCACCACCATCTCGCATCCCTTAGCGATTCAAGACATTGAACACCTTCTAATTGAGCTTGTGTCGCAACATGCTCGAGCGAACAATCTCTTCATCCTAAATGTATATACCCACACCAAAGTGCCTGCAAAGGAACTTCGAACGCCTCTTTACACTTGCGAAGCGCATAGCAAACAAGTGAGCCTCGTTGTAGGAGACTCCAATGCCCCGCATATGGCCTGGGGTTACCCACATGACACACCAAAAGGCCACCTGGTGTGGTCAGCAGCGCAAAAAGCCGGTCTCTCCCTACTCACCGACCCTGCCTCTCCTACACGCTACAGAATTTCGGTAGTTCGGTAGTGACCATTGCATCATAGAAATTCTCTTAAACATACAGCTACCCCGCAGACCTCCAAGAGGCTCCACTTTCACGAAGTGGGATTCTTTCCGACCATGTAGAGCTGCCCGCACCTCCGCCCCCATCAAGGACATCACCGAATGGTCCAAACAACAACAAAATGATGTCCGATTCGTCACTCGTCCCCTATGGGAGGACTACCCCAGTGACACAGTTGACTCCTGCCTCCAACAATTATAGGAAGCTAAAGCAGGCCTAGAACGACGGCCAAAGGCAGTCTTGAAACCGAACACTTAGAAGCTGCCTCGCCCATCTCAACAAAGAGCTACATGGGAATATGAGTGTACCTCAGACCTGGAACCTCTTTAGACATTTAATAGACTCCACACAGTCCAATACTACACAAAGACACAACCTCACCAAACTCATACATAATTCGGATACACCTTCACTGGAACTCGTCAAAGAACTTTGAAATCTGTACTTCCCCCCACACCCTCCTTTAACACACCCCGACTATTCAGACCCCCATAACCATTTTCTCGACCAAGCCATTACAGAAGCAGAAGTTCAGGCTCAACTCCAGAGACTTTACACGTCCTCAGCCCCCAGCCCTGACGGGGTACATAACAAGGCACTCAGGAATCTCGACGCCGAATTCACTGCGGCCCTTACCGAACACTTTAACGGGTGCTCTGAAAACGACACCCTCCCCCCGGAATGGAAAGAGGCCAAAGTTGTTTTTCATACCTAAACCTTGGAAACGTCTGCTCACCTCTAAAATTTGACCCATCTCTCTGACCTGTCGGCAAACTGATGGAACACGTACTCCAGGCCAGGCTCTGCCGGTACCTAGAAAGCAATGATCTGATGCCCACCTGCATGTTTGGATTTCGTCCTGGGCTTTCCGCACAGGACGTCTTCCTACAGCTAAAACATCACATTCTAGACTCCCAAACCAACACACCGAGACTATTCTAGGTGTGGATCTTACGAAGGCATTTGATAACGTTGCACACTCAGCTATCCTACAACACCTCAAAACCTTGGAAGTTGGCGCCAGGATGTACAACTACATCCGAGACTTCCTCAGCCACCGCACAGCCACACTTATTTTCGTCGACCACCGCCTCCCAGGTATCACACTGTGGGTACGAGGTACGCCCCAGGGAGCCGTCCTTTCCCTTATATTATTCAATATAGCACTTCTTCATCTACCCCAACAACCAGCTCAAATCCCCGACATCTATTTCAGCCTCCACGCCGACGACATCACTGTCTCGACAAACCTACGCAGTGACGCCGAAATAGAACAACACCTACAATTGGCACTAACCACCATCGACAGATATGTACGGGAGCGTGGCCTGATATGCTCCCCCTCAAAATCGGAGCTCTTTCTCTACCGCCACAAACAACACAATTTAGTCGTTCCTCCCATAATCCTGATGCTAAGTACCAATCCTATCTCACTAGTATCGAAATTCCGCGTGCTAGGGCTAGTTCTCCATTCCGATGGCACGCAGGGAGACGTCATAAACGCTCTGAAAACACACGCTCAACAGACCAATTGACTGATTCGCCGCATAGCGAAGCGCCGGGCGGCTTAGGCGAGGGAAACACGCTTCGCCTCACCGAGGCTTACATAATAAGCCGCACCGCATATGATCTTCCATACCTACCCCTTCGACAGAAGGAGCAAGACCGGGTAAACGGGCTCCTTTAGAGTCGCACGGAAGCAGCTCTACGGCTTCCTCCCAACACATCCTATGACCGACTCCTCAAACTCGGTGTCCACAACACTTTTGAGGAGCTCAGAGAAGCCACCTTTACGACATAAATATCCCGTCTGTCTAACTCGGAGGCCGGTCGCACTCTGTTATCCCAATTAGGCCTTACCCCAACTGCACAACCTATCGAGGGGGCCCCTTTCTCCTATCCTCCGCTGTAACCTCAACATTCTCCCTATCCCCAAGAACGTGAACCCTCAGCGAGACAGGAACCGCAGAATATCAAGGTCTCGGGCCCTCCACAAACAGTATGGCGAGGACCATAGGGTGGTCTACGTAGACGCCGCGGAATATACGTCAGGCTCCCGTATGACCCTGGCGGTACCAGACAATCAAGCAAAGCTTCTAACCTCCAGCTCAATCATCACCAACTCCACCACAGCTGCAGAAGAGGCAGCCATCGCGCTTGCTCTTATCTCTACATCTGCCACCACAATTATCACTGACTCCAAATCCGCCACTCTCAACTATGCCAATGGCTACATATCCCGCACCGCTGCGCGCTTACTACGCTTCTGGCAGCCCCGGCCCTCCATAACCCTAACCTGGACGCCAGCACATGCCGGCCTCCCTGGCAGCGAGGAGGCTCACTCCTTGTCCCAAGGTCTCACATTCCGGGCAGTTGGAGCCCTGCCCCCTCTACAAGCCGGGGAGTGTTTGCTCTCCTTCCCTGATATTCTCTCGTACTACCGGGTCTAACGAAGGGAATACACATCCCATAGCCATCCCTCACCATAGAGCAGGCCGCACACTTGCGACGACTACAAACTCGGACTGCGCCATATCCAATGCAACTGCATGCCCGATACCCATCCCAATTCCCCTCAACATGCAAACTTCGCGGCAAACCAGCAGACTTCCTACGCATCCCCCTCCCATGCCCCACGTTCCCTCATCCCCCATCACCTGCCGTGGCGAAGTTTTACTGGGAGACTCTTTTGACCTGCACTTTCGTTCTGCGCGGTATCGGTTGCGATAAGGATTCGCACTTGCCCATGAGCAGTTGGCTTTAGAGAACAAGTACGAATATCATTGGTTTGTGAAATTCAGGCTCAGTGACAGCGGTGAAACGCTAAGACACGATTCATTCTTTTTCATATACTTTCCAACCTTACATTAAATTCCTAAATCTCATTGCTGGTTTAATCTGACGAGTGGCTCTCACTGCATAACAGTCTAATTTCTCTCGGGCTTTGAACTGCCGACAAAAGAGGACTTAACAAACTCGTCCCGCACGTCGCGTGGTTCAAGATCCGTGGGTATGAGGGTACTCCTCAGCTTTTGCTAGTTTTCCTGGTGGGATTGGGTATTCAGCAGCCTCGACTGTTGGGACGTCAACAGAAGACTCCGATTACCGCTGGTCTCCCCTCACCCGAGGCTCTCGGTAGTTGGCGCACCTAGGCAATTGACGCCGTGTTCGTGTCTACGGTCTGTCGACTAGCTGACAAAGGGGCCGAATCCTCAGTGACTTCCTACGGCTGGATAGTCTGCTGCATGCCGTAGTTTGGCTGATCAAGAGCCTGTGCTGGCAGTTCTGCGGAAGCTGTGTTGCTGATCGCACACGGGCATGGTGGTGGGCTGTTTTGTGACTGCGAAGTACATGGCCCGAAACTGCGTGAGCGACAGCGTAGAAACCTCGCTATCATCGTCAGGACTGCCAGAAACATCGTCAGTGGGGTTTCGGTGGCTAGCAGGACTGAGGCATGTATTAACGCGCTGAACCCATCCTATGAACGTGCTATAAAGCTGTTAATGTTGGAGGGCTGTATGCAAAAAATTATTTATTTAATCTTTCTATTATTCGTCGCTATATTGTGGTCGTCCCGTCCCTTAGTTCGCGCCCATGTCCTGCACTGGTAAATTTTACTTTCGCGCCTTGCTGCCTTGCCTACTCTCTGAATCGAACCAACACATTTACTCATATGGTGCAGAGTCAGCGGGGTGTGAGCCAGTCAGAACGCGTCATCCAGCCAGCCATTCAACAATGCAGCACAACCGCCCCATAAATAAGGAGCATTCAGTGCTGTAGCATCCGAGGAGCTAATAAAGGATAAAGACTTTCATTGACAACCTGTGGTTAATGGACCCAAACTGCTGCTCATAAGATCGCGTCGGATATCATTTCACTTCTTTGCAATAGGGGTGAAAGAATATTTCCTGATGTGCTTAAAGCTTTCGGCAAAGCACTTGATACTCAACCGATGGACGCAGACGCCAACGGGGAACGAATGTCTACGCTTCAGTGCGTCAAGGAAATAACTTTGAAGTTTGTTAGATAGTCTTGACAAACGCCCTTTGTCGAATGAAAAGGTCCTGACACACTGACTAAGACCGTCCTGACGCACAGAAGGCTTCAAGAGCGTTGGGGCGCTTCTTGCAGAGGAATAGTTTTAGAGACAGATTTAGGGCAGTGCCACATTCTCCTTTCCTTGCTCTTTTATATTTGCTCTTCCTTCCTTATTACCTTTCTTTTTCTTTTTCGTAATATCTCTTTTATATTATCTTTCATTCCCCTTACCCATTTTTCCCAGCACAGGGTAGCCAGCTGGTCTGAGAACTGGTTAGCCTCCCTCTCTTTCCGTCTATTTGTCCTCCCCTGTGTTGTGGATTTGAGAGTTTTGAGCGTCTGTGCGATATCTCCATAGATGTCATCGCTCATCAGAGTCAGATCGAAATGCGGACGCTGCAAGACCGACACACGAATCGAGCTTGCGCTCTGCGGCATGCCGACAGAGGACACTGCACAGCTACGGGATGTGGGCATGCATGTTTAGGACAACTGTAGCCCACAAACGGCGCTCACAAAGTTGCTTAGCATGGTGAAGATTGTCTAGTTCCTCCTCATTGCATGTAGGAGGGACGGACGTGGCAGACACCTCTTGCAAGCCTTCGTGATCAGTCGCCTAACGTACGCCCTCCCATACCAACTTACATGTAAGTGCGACATGGACCAAGCAAACCTTCTCCTGCGAGGAAGTTACAAAACTGCGCTCGGCCTCCTCACTAACATGGGAAAATGCAATACCATTTAGGAATACGTTGCAGTTGTGTGAGTGGAGCACCAGGAGCGACTCACAACCACGGCTCTAGGCAGGTTCTACCTGGAACGTTTAGCCCACCCACTTAACCAAAAGTACCTTAGCGGTCCAAAATGTTACTAAACAAACCCAAAAGGGACAAGAACAACATCACGCCCATCGCCGAGAACATGCAACATACCAACACGATCCGAGCACATACAAAGACGCGATCTGCCTCCAGGGAAGAAACTACTGCACGATTGCAGTCATGAGACACGACCGGCAGATGCAAGGGGCTCGAGACAAGACGCGATCGGCAACCACCGCAGAGATGGTGGCTGTTGCAACACCCATAAACGATGCATACCGAAAAGACAAATCGGTCCACGTACTAACCGAGTCCCAAGAGGTATACAAGGCCTATCTCAAGGGGGTCCTGCTCGCAACGGTAGTAAGACTGCTAAGAAAACCCTTACAATAGGACCACGAAACCACCAGCTACCCAGCGCACTAAAATGGGGAGGGAAACGAGGCGACTCACTCCTCCACTCGAGAAGCAAATAACCCAAGGGTGTGCTCAACCTTGGGATCCCTCCAACGCAAAACCGGTCATCCCGCGGGCGATAGAGAGAAGTAGTTCTTTGTGAAGAAAGAAAAGCTATTGAGGGTGCGCGGCTCCTTTCCCTGCAAAGGAACGAGCGGCACAGTATCCTTCCACCCCGACAATCAACTCACGCGCAGTCAGGGAAGGAACTGGCCCAGAATTCAAACCAGTTGCTTATCCAAACCTCCTCGGACAGAGAAAATCACTTCGGCGGCACCAGAGCTCGCCTGTCTCTGGTGCGCGGATCGAACTACACTGAGACATATAACATGGGCAATACCGGTGGCCCTCTCACACAGTAGACTCACCACTGACACTAACCTCAAACTTCTCACAGCCATTGGAGACGAAAGGCGCGGACTACGATCTTAAGGGGCAAATAGCTCTTCTAGTTCTGGATCAAAGGCGCCACCCTAAGGCAACGTTTTCCCTTCCGTTATTTTCTTTTCATTTATTAAAGGTTTACCCACACACACACACAAACACACACGTGAGAAACGAATCTGCTAGCTGCGTTGCGAACCGCGTCAGCGTAGGAGCAGTTTACTCTAGACAAGTGACCGCGTAACTTTTCCAGCATGCTTCCACTATCTCAGCAAGTTTCATCATGATGGCGAGGGAGGCGTCTGCCATTGAAATCAACTGCGCGTCTCTCATCGTAAAGCATCTTTTTACATTTCTGGCTAATGAGAACTTCACGGACACCAATTGCCAGAGTACGAGGGATCCGCCTGATATTTTGAGCCTTTCCGAAAATGTGAGCCACAAAGAAATTCAATGGCGGACACTCGGCCGAAACTTGCAACAGAAAAAACGTCAACGAATATTTACAACCGTGTCCGTTAGGTGCCGCGAACATTGTAACAAAGAATGTGAAATGAAGTTACTAGACCTTGCTTTATTTCTTTTTATTTACTCCCGCTGAAACTATAGTGTTGCGCATAAATGAACTCATGCTTAGAGAGAGAGAGAGAGAGAGAGAAACAACTTTATTCGGTCCACTATCGACGTAAGCAAGCTCCACGTCACCTGGCTAGGCCCACTCGGGGACCATCAGATGAAACCTGACGGCCCTCTCGCGAGAAAATTTTTTTTCGTGCGTTACCTCAGCACAGCTGTTGACACGCCAGACGCGGACCATGCATACGTCATGTGCCAGACACGCCACGGGACCGGGTGAGGCCTGCTGCACTTGTGAGCGCTCGCCTGTGCGGCAACCCCTGTGCCATTTTTTTTTTACGGACGCAGACTGGTTTCCTGCGTTCTAGGCGTATTCTTGCGTTCTTTCTGCACTTCTACGCGGCACCGCTGGACCATTCGACAAGGACAAGGTGAGAAATTTAGTTTTACAGCCTGTGCTACATTTCAAGCCATTTAGGCTTACTGTATGGCACCTTGCGATCCGACGCAGTTAGCAAAAAAAAAAAAAAACAGCTTGGCCGTTGTCGCCAGTTAGTTTGGGGGTCTACTGAGCTGCACTGGGATATGCTTGCAACACTTTCTATGGGCCCCAACATTATTGTCACATCGGTACTTTTTAGGCACGCCTGCCCAACCGGCGTTGTGACGTAGTTAGCGAAGAAGCAGTTCGGCCGTGGTGACGCTTAGTTTCGCGTGAACTGAATCTTATAGGAAAAAGTTCTCGACGCTTTCTCTGACCCCCAATATTATTGCAATTAATTTCATTACTTTTTGGGAGACATTGAACCACGGTTGCACCGGTTGGTTTCGCGTGTACTGAATCTTACGGGTACAAGTATGAGACGCTTCTTATGCCTTGTCCTCCCCCCTAACAATATACACCTTCTTTAGGGAAATCACGATTGTCGAAAGCGCAACGAGCAATTGCAAGAGTGATAACACGGGAATGTGTTGCTTGAGCCGGCCGAACTCGCATAAAATAAAGCTGAGGAGACCAAACACCAGGAACATGTAAGTGAAAAATTTCGTTTTCTGAAGGACTGAAAACAGGCTTTGCACCCACGCATTTGAGTGCGAATAAAAAGGATTCTGCTGGCGCCTAGCATGGTCTGGCTGGGACCCCGCGTTCTCTGGCCGCATCTGTGGACGTATGGCGTACCATTGTCGGTTGAGCTCAAGGTGGGTAGAATGCGCCCGGTCGCTCGTGTATTTGGGCTGTTAAAATGCAGGAAATAATGTTTGGGAATGGGGGAATGCATGGAAACAAGATGTTTTCGTCATACCTTATGGTATTATTTAGGAGGAGTCGGGTTTGTACTGCCGCCCATTCAACACTTTCGCGTCTACACGCTGTATTCCTATAGAAGGTCTAAATACGAAAACGATACGCACTTGTAATTGAGTTTTTTTTTTCACTCAAGTCTTCCGGCAGAGCCTCGTACGGGAATTACTGCGGCTTGCTTGGTGCGCAACATTTGATGAGTGTATAAACAGCCCGCAACGAGATTTATATAGAGCAAAATAAACATTTCGCTATTTCACAAGGCGTCTTCCATATTCTGTGTGAAATTTCACATTGTACCGATTCGTAAGGTTTGTAAAGATCGTTCACAGTCATTTTTACTTAATAAAAAACTATTCCGCACCATGACCGCGCACAGTTCAGCACTAGAAGTAAAAAGAAGTGCCGCACCGATCAGCGCAGCCGGCGTAACCTGCATGCCAAAACCGATATCCGAAGTACGGTTCAGCTTTCAATAGCGGCCGCTCGATGTTCTACAGTCAGTTCGGCCGCTGGGCGCTATGGGAGTGTCTATTATTGTTGAATGTCTTTCAGTGTGACCTTTGGAAAATATTGTAGACTACGAAACTTAATGTACATTTTGGTATTGAAGTGGTCGTGATGCAAGTAATATCCTGCCAAAGCTGTACATGGGAGTGTGTATTATTGTTGACTTCCCTTCAATGTGACCTCTGGAAAGTATTGTAGGCTACGAAGCTTACGGTACATTTTGGTAGTGAAGTGGTCGTGACACAAGAAGCATTCACGGTGAACAGTCGATGGAGCTAAGCCTTAAACACGCCTTTAACATACCCTATAATTACAAGCCTCCATGCTTGCTCTAGGTGGCACTCAAGTTTTGTTTTTTTATCTAGTTAGCAATTTTGGCAACTAAAACAAAACTATGTCGCAGTGTATGTCTTTAAGCTTCCTTCATTTTCTTAAAGCTAACGTTAGTGGATGCTAGAGAAAATATGCCTCGCTGTGCAGTTGGAATGTTGGTTCCTCATGAATATACCCACAGCGAAGCCGACGAGGGGAGTTCTGCAGCCAGTTTCGTGCGGCGGCTTGCAAGGCCACCGTTCTTCAGCATGGTCGTTATGAATAGAAATTCAACACAGCGTAAGTCAGAGCCCCAGAATTACCCTGTAAACTTTACAATAAATGAATAAATTAAAAAAAAATTTGTTATCTGAATCAACTAGAGAACAACTTATACACGCTGTTTGTCAATCAGGAATTTCGTTTTTGTTTTTTCGAGTTACATCGCATCCCTTTCGGAAGTAACGAGGAGGTCGTACGACTGTCGCCGTGGATAAAAGCTCACACAGGCTGACGCTATTATGCTAAAGGCCATCTGCGTGGCGGCCGTGAAAACAATCTGCTTGAAATTAGTGTTTAGTATACCAAGTTGCCCTTCATATCCCTCAAATAAATATTTAGCTTTGCGTCGTATTTTAGCTAGTTTTCCGTTGGCAAGCCATGAAGGAATACAAACCCCAGTTCACCCGCCGTAGTTGCTCAGTGACTATGGTGTTAGGCGGCTGAGCACAAGGTCGCGGGATCGAACCCCGGCCACGGCGGCCGCATTTCGATGGGTGGCTTGGTGACGAATCATCACCAGAAGCGTGAACAGGCGCTTAGTACTTCTAAAGAGTATGAGAAGTCGCCCTGACTCCTTGTCGTATAAGTTCAAGAGATCAACCTACATCTGCGAAACATGTTTCGCATTCTTTTGCTTCAGCTAATAAGTTATAACCAAATGACCAATGAAATGAACAAGCAATAAATACGGAACGACTCCGTTCTATTGAAGTGGGGATTATTATTTGTAAAGAACGTTATTGTAGGGACTGTCAATAATGATCGCCAGGTAGGATTCGTAGAAATCCTACGCAAATATGTTGAGCGGCGCTTTATTTTGTTTAGAGCTACTAACCACCTGAAGGATGAAGCAAGAAAAAGCGCGCCACTAACCTCAGTAGTGAGTGGTGCGATATGCAGTTGCATGCAATGACTCCCAATGATCACATGACCCCAACATGACCCTACCATGTAACACTCGCTAACGCGTATTACATTTTCTCCGTAAACTGTACTTTACTAATCGAGAAATCGACCGAAGAGATGTGCCGAACACTGGCGTTCCAGTGAAGTTTGAAATAAACTCGTTCTATTGCAAGAGCAATGCGTATGATGGCACGCCTGTGTTGGTGAGAATTAGACAGAGAAAAGGAAAGGCAAGGAATGTGACTAGAAGAGAAAATCTGGTTTGTTAGCCAGCACTGGGGAAGGGAGGAGGTAAAGAGATCAGAAAGTAGAGGGAGACAGGGGGGGAAAAGAGACACACAATCACAGCCGCTCCCTGTCACCGCGTGCTTTACAGCATAGTATCATTCGTAATAAGCTGAACAGGAAATAACGCTACAGCCGCGTTCGCAAGTCTGTTGTCAGTTAAACCGCAGCAGTGCCCTAGTCGCCATCAGCTCCAATGACTCATGAGGTTGACTTTCCAAAATGGTTTGCTTTGATAATGCTCCGCTCAAAGTGAACGAGCGCGATTGCGAACGATCGTCTCCGGATATTTCTGTAGCATTTGCTATCGGTGGCATTTAGTAGAGAACAGTAGAGAATATATAAGCCTATTCATCATATGAGTACCACATCCCGTCGCCTATCGCTCGCGATCAGAGACCGAGAAAGGACCCGTTGATTCATCGACTGGATAGCTGCAGAGACGCTAACACTTAAAAATCGAGCATCCGAGACACTAGTTTTGAACATGTGGGAAGTGATCTTTTAGTGAAACAGATATTTTACGCTTGTCGAACTTCATACGGTACAAAGAATGGCGTTTATATTCATCCTGTTCAATATGTAACATCATGCGATATTCACGTCTATGGATCGCAAACGTGAAAACTATAATATTACCACTTAACATTGCTTTCTTTTCTTACGCGTATGCACCACCCGTTGTCAAACCATGCTGCAATACACTTCACATGGACAGAGAAAAAAGCACAAGGGACAACAGAACACAGGTAAAGTGGTGAGGATACGTGTGTGCACTCAGTATGAAAAATGACTAACTACATTGATGGATTCTATAACCACAATGGCAGGACATAAATGGTTGTTGAAGCAACTGTACCGACAAAGCGACTTTGTCACAATGTGGGCTTTAGCGGTATGGCCTGTTGTGCCGCTCTAACAACTTCAAAACAATCTGCCTGTGCACCTCTCTTGCTTCGAATATATACCAGAAGTATCAGAGTGAAATATATTTATATTCATTTTCAGAAATGTATCAAGTATTGCTTTACACGCAGTGGCTCAGTAAGTACGACTAAGACGGGGGAAGACGCCGCGAAACTTCGTTGTCATTAAGGCTGCACACACTACAGGAATACACGCTGGATTAGCGGACAGTATAGAAACACCAGGCTCAGGTATTGTGAGGCGTTTGGAAAGCCTGAGGTTTAGCCAACGGATTACACTGGATATGTTGAAGCGTTTGCAAAGCCTTGGATGGATTTCTCGCTGTGGCCAGCGAGATTTATAGTAGTTCAAATGGGCTTGAGAACTCTCATATATAGCTTCGCTGTCTTTCATGAGTGTGTCGCTGTGATTGACATACATCTGCAAATAACGTTTTGACCAGATTACATGTTTTAGTTTGGTATTTGATAATACAGCCTGGAATATAGATCGCGCACTCAATTTCAGTATGCATTAGCAGAAGCTAATTCAGTTCTTTGTTTCGTTCTACCTTTAAAGCAAAGTTGCAGTTTTGTCCGAAAGGCGAGACATCGATTACGAAAGCTAATTAGGGGAGAATTATATGAAGTAAGGACTTGTTTATCGGCCGCATCAACTTCTCAGCATAGGCATACTAACTAAACTAATAAGCATGGTGTCATGCACGCAAAAGTAAACATGAACACACCTAACTTGATGACCGCGGAAGCTCGGTGTAAAAACGCTGGAGTTATCAAGCGTGGCAGAAACAGTGAGCGAATTGACCTTCGTGCTGCCTCTCCCATCAGCGCGAACTAAGCCGCGAAAACACAGCGCATGGCGAACTGTGCCCCCGCCAGGGCGGGCGGGCGTGGCCGCTTGGCAGCCCGCAGTAGAACGCCCCTCCCCCCCCCCCCCCCCACCCCCTACGTACGTTCCCCTGGAGACTTGCGCATCAGGGAGACTGCGAGCGTCTTGCCCAATTTCCTCGCTTGTGTGCGCGGGATTGAGCCTCGATAACCAGCTCACCTTCGCACGATTTCACTCACACAAAGTGCATAGGGCGTGCGGCGATGATTTTATTGTCTTTTAGCACTGCCATTTGTTGGGCGTGTTGGTAAACTGAAAGCATATTTAGCGCCAGCAAACAAGGACGGTAGGGAGACGACACCACAATGCGCTAACTTCAACAACTTGTTGAAGTTAGCGCATTGTGGTGTCGTCTCCCTACCGTCCATGTTTGCTGGCGCTAAATATGCTTTCATTTTATTGTCCTTGAACGTTGTACAGAACCTCACGGCGACGGCGGCGGCGCCACCTACGGCATAAGTGTGCCTCGAGTGTCAATATGATTTCTATCACAATAATAATTGCACTTTGGCCCATAATGCGAAGTAGTCACGCGAGAGATAGTGCAGTGATATGCATTGTTGGTCTTTCCCAGTTTAACATGGTATCAGCTGAATTAAGCATTCGCCCTTGTGCATTAGCAATTGCCTTTAGAGTACAAGTACTAGTTTTATTGGCTTGTTGAAGTAGGGCTCAGCAGTAGCGGTGAAGTGCAGAGACATGAGTCTTTCTTTCTTCATTTGTTTATCGGGCTTTTAACTTATCGATGGGTTAGATCCATTTTTTTTTTCATGTGGACGCTGGTTTAGCGTGACGAGAGGGATGGGTGTCTCTCACTGAACAAGTCTTTTGGATTTCTCCGGTGCTTTGAACAGTCGAAGATAGAGGACTTCAAAGCACTGACTGCCGCACGTCGCGTGGCGAAAGATCCTTGGGTGTGAGGGTGGTCTTCAGCTGGTGCTAGTTTCCCTGCTGGTACTCGGTATTCAGTAACTATGAATGTTGGGACGTCAACGGGAGACTCCGATTACCGAAGGGCTACTGTCATCCCAGGCTCTCGGTAGTTGGCGCACCTTGGCAATTGATGCCGTGTTCGTGTCTGTCAACTGCCGTCTTGCTGCGGAAGGGGCCGAAATATCTGTGACTTCTCACGGCCGGCTATTCCGCTGCCTGCAGTATTTTGGGTGGTGTAGCGCCTGTGCCGGCAGTCCTGCGGAGGCTGTGTTGCTCACCGCACACGGTTGTGGGGACGGGCCGTTTTGTTACAGCCAACTACTTCCCACGAAACTGCGTTTGCGACAGCGCAAGACACGACGAAACACCATCAGTGGGCTTTCGGTGCCTGCCAGAACTCACGCGTGTAATAGCGCGCTTATCGCGTCGTACGAACATGCTATAGAGCAGTAAATGCTGGAGTGTCGTAAGGAGGAACAATTTCATTTAACTTTATATTATTGGCGTATGTATGTTGTCCTCTCGCGTCTTAGTTCGCGTCCGTGTCCTGGTTGCTAAAGGTTGTTTTCGTGCATAGGTACGTACCTTGCCTGCCTTGTGTCTTAGTCGAAACGCCACTTTTGCTGTTATGCTGCAGTGTGAGCGTGGCATTAGCCAGACATACCACGTCAGCCAGCCATTGCAAAATCCAGCGCAACGTCGCTTTCAATTAGCATTCACTGATGTAGCATCCGAGGGCTCGCTCCGAGGTAAAAGCGCTGACTGGCAATCTGCGGCCATGTGCTACTGCGCGTGCTACTACAGGTGCTACTGCGCGTAAGAAGCGTCAGGTATTGCTTCACTACTTTGTAATGAGGGCAAAACCTTGTTTTTGCTGATGTGTTTGAAAACTTTTGGCAATGAAAAAATATAACTTGAGAATTGAGACCGTAGCAGGCGGCCGATGTAGCTAATTTCCACAATACAAAATGAGCACATTTCTAAGAACAGTGACGCATGTTATCATCCCGTACGGTTTCCCGGCACCACTGTTTCAGGATTAGACATTGCACAGCAGCTATGGCTGCACGTACGTGAATATCGGCACGCTAATATGTACGATTAGCATGCCCGTATTTGCCTACGCTCGTGCACTTGCTCGAGAGTGATGGGAGTGCCTTATGTGTGCGTGTGTTTCCCTAATATCCGTCATTTATAAGGGCTGATGACGTGTACATATGGTGTGAAATATATAACGTTTTGCAGAGGTTCGCCTAAATAATTCAACCAAGGCATATCACAGAAAAGGCGTAATATCATACGAACCGGTCGTTTACTTGACCCACATTGCACGGTACTTTAAAACGCTCTGCGTACTACCATGCCACAATTTTTGTAAAGTGCGACGCCTATGCGTTAGTCAATTTCTTCTTGTGATGCTGAATTTGGCACTTACAGATGCTTGCCCTTTTTTACTTTACATTTTACTTCTACATTTCATTAGGCAAGTGGCTAAAACAATACGTGAGTTAATTTTATCGAACAAGTTTGCTGCACAGAGCTGTGTGAACAGCAGTTTTCACCAGAGGAGTAGCTGTTGCTCAACGATGCTTCTAATAATGTTGTAGCATATTTTCTTCTTCGCTTTGCAATATTGAAGTAAGAGGAGTTGCCTTTGTCGTGGCTTACAATATATATGTAAATGACAACATTTTCATCACCTATTTCTGCAGTTTTTTTTAGCACATTTTGATGTCTTCCACTTTAGCTCATCAATACAAAATGCATAGGGCTGTCCCTGCGAAATGAGTCATCAGCAGTAGGTACCTTTATGGTCCCTTAGCCTGGAGTGCCTAGTATGCTGAAAAAGAAATGAGCGTTGGTACTTACTAGCGGTACCTCATAGATGACACATGTTGAAATGGTGGGGCTGGCGGACGGTGAATAGCCGAGGGTCGGAATCAATTTCGCAAACCCTTTTTTGTTCTTATGGCATATAACCTATGCGGATTACAGAACTACTTTCTTAGTCGGAATGAATGATTTTCGTGTCTTCACTTCTGTACTCGTCCCATATATGTGGCCGTTCGCATGTACTGGGCCCTGAACTTGAAACGTTCTTTGCAATATTCTTTCCTTACCAGGCATCGGGGTTCTTGTACGAGGGCATTTCAGAATGTCTTCGCCCCTATTTTTATTATCAAAAATAAGGTACAAAATCGTAATTACAAATACGCGCGCTACGGTACGTACGGTACACTATTTTTCCACAAAGTCCCCCACCGGTTCAGGCATTTGTTCTTTCGCAGAACTAAACTTGTGATGCCCCTGTGGCGGTATTCCTAAGGTTGACTGTTGAACAATTGTGGGACTGCTCTATTGACTTATGATTGTACGTGAATCGGTGTCCTGTCAGGAACTTCTTCAGCGGACCGTAAAGGTGGAAATCACTAGGGCCAAGGCCCGGACTGTATGGCAGGTGGCCTAGATTCTACGAGTGAAATGAGCGGAGCATGTCGGCGGTTCTGATGGCCACATGTGACCTCGCATCGTAGTGGAGGAGAACCCCGATTATGCGTTGAGAATCCCTCTGCGTTTTCGACAAATCGCAGCCAGCAGACGTGACACTATGTAGAACAATAGCTGTCGGCATTGATGGTTGTACCTTGTGGCATGAAACCCTACAGGAGCGCTCCTCGGTGATCGCACAAGACAGTTAAGATCACTTTCCCTATAGATGGTACTGAACAGAACATTCTTGTCACAGGCGAATCTGGTCGTTTCCACACCGTGAAATGGAGCGGCCAGGTTTCATAGCCAGTAGCAATGCGGTCCAGCAAACTTTCACCCTCCTCGGCATACCATAGCAGATGATTCAGTGACGCAATCATTCGCTTGCCTTTCATCATGTCATCGAACTGGTTAGGCACCCACCGACAGGAAACCTTCCAGTACCATATGGACCCGTGAACGATATCGTAAACAGCCCCTTACAAAATGGCAAGCTCCTGAAAAATGTCCTCGAGGTGCACACGCCGATCTCCGTTCACCATTGTATCCACGCGGGAAATTTCGTCAGTCAGCGAAGCACGCGGCCTCCCCGAACGCTCATTGTCATGCAAGACTTGACGGCGTTTTGCGAATTGACAACACCAGCAAGTCACACTTCTAAAAGCGAGGTACATTTCACCATACGTGGGCTGCATTTCCCTGTGGATTTCGATGGACGCCCCTCCGTTGCACCATAGAAAACGAATCACACTTCGTTGCTCGTACGCCGTGAGCGTGTGAATCTTGAAGTGACAGCAGTGCCGTGTGGCGGAGCTACCGGCACATAAGGGCCGGCTTGTCCAAGAAACGTCCGCCACTGCAACTGGGTATGTTGTATGTTGACATCGCATTTACAGCTGTAATTTGGCTAAAAAAGGACTGGGTAAAGACTTTCTAATTCACCTTCGCATAACAGTCAATAAAATACTATTTTGGTGCCTAGAGGGAAACATGTGGAGGCGACGGCATCGACCCTCTGGGTAGGAAAATATAACGGATGCGAAGACATTACTAAAGCCGATCAACCTTATCCAAAATTTTGAATATACTGAAGTACTGACCTGTATTAAGCTGCTCGGTGTTTTTCTAGTTGACAAACGAGGAACACTTGAAAGGTGAATGCTTAGAAGCGCTTAGGTTCATTATATACCAGTTGAAGGAATCCGGGTTGCTAAGAACACAGAAAAGCGAGTTGTGTTCAACGTGCGATGCTCTTTAAAGTGTCCCTTGCGGTGATGGTCTTCGCAGGCATTTAGAACACCCAACCATTAGGCCTGTCACCTCTCCTACAGGTGAGATGCGAACAAACAGCTCCGCGATGTTGACAACAGGTGTTTTACGGCCCTGTACTGAAAGTGCTCCATTCACTGAGTTTACCAAATAAAAGTAGTTTGACTTCGTATGTATGTCGCAATAGGTGATATGTGATGGCCTTCTGCTTTCTACCCGGAGACTTGTCTCGTCAATGGCACAAACTTCGTGGTGTCCTCGTTCGCATCACCTTCTGTTTCAAAAGCTCGAGGTCGGGAGTTCGACTGCGGACCGTGAAAGCCACGTTATCTTGGCAGTTGATGTAGAAATTGCAGTGTACCATGCTTTATATCCAAGTCAGTTACCCAGATGGTCAAGATTGTTTCAGAGCGCCCTCTTGCGCTGTTCTTCTGCTCCATAAATTATCCCGAGCAACACGTTCAATGGCTCTCTGCATCTTATATGGAGTCGCTGTTCAAACGAACTCTAACATGTGTTAGCTAAGAGCACCTCTAATAAATTCAATTTTCATTACCTTACCAATAGGAGGAACCTGCCCATGTAAAAAAAAATGAGTTGTCTAGTCTCCAGCTGCCTGCAATCGTCCCCTCGGGTCACGGTACTCGTACAACATTCTAATAAGCATATAAGAAAGGCGTCTCAGAAGTAAATATTCACAAAATAGTATGACTGTTGCGCTTTGCATCAAACGATCGCAGGAGATGACTTGTATACTTGAGTCATATGTCCAGCAGTAATGCCGTCCAAAGACATTCTCGCACGTTGATTATAAGACATGTAACTCTTTTCCTTCTAAATTACTTCTAGGTTCTTCGTTTTTTTTGGTATTCAACATAGATGTTTTCTCGTAGAAGTGGGGCGACATCTGAAGCCGACCGCATATGCAAAAAACCCACATAGATGGAAATTTCGGTTGCTGCAAGCAATTTCTCAACAATCAAGGTCTTGGAGGGATCCCTCCATTTATAACAACCCGGCGTTCTGCTCTTTTCCGTTATAACGAACGGAATGATCAGAAGCGTGTGAGCGTCTTAATGAACCTTCTCTCGATGTGTTCGTCTTCTTTTCCAGAAGCATTCTTAGGCGAGCACCCCCGCAAAGTCTGTTTGTCCGGTGACGCTTTATATCTGCAAGATAAATTCATAATTTGCCAAGTTCGCACATGTAACCGCTATAATAGTGTAATAGATCATTGGTAATGTTAGAAAAAAGAACTGGTGTCGTCTACCTCATCGCATTGCGGTCGTAACAAAAATACGAAACAAACCCGCCGTGGTTGCTCAGTGGCTAGGGTGTTAGGCTGCTGAGCACGAGGTCACGGGATCGAATCCCGGCCATGGCGGCCGCATTTTGATGGAGGCGAAATGCGAAAACGCCCGTATACTTAGATTTAGGTGCACGTTAAAGAACCCCAGGTGGTCAAAATTTCCGGAGTCCCCCACTACGGCGTGCCTCATAATCAGAAAGTGGTTTTGGCACGTAAAACCCCATAACTTAATTTAATTTTTTTTCTTAAAATACGAAACAAAGATAATGGAAAAAAAACTTAATAAAGATATGCTGTGGCGTGGCAAAAATAACGCTTGTGACAGCATTCCCTATCACTTGATATGACATATCTGCAAAATAAATGCATAATTGGTCAAGTTAACACATGTAATCGATATAATAGTGTAATAGTAGGTGATTCGTATAAATGCATAGACATACAGAATCTAGCTAAATAAGTTAGCCAAAATGAAGCAGCAGCCGTGCCAAAGAATGTTTACACTTCCCAGAATTTCAGCAGCGTTTATACTTGGTTAGGATATTGCTGCGCTCTTGGAAGTTTTGTTTCAGTGCACTCAAAGGGGTTTTATGATCCCTTATTTATTGCTAAGTTTGGGCCACGGACATATGCTTGATGAGCATGAATGGTTCAGTGTTATTGAAGAAAAAGAAAACAGTTGCCCATGGTGTCAACGGGATAGAAACTCTTGTTCTCTGAAGGAACACTGTGCGTAGGTACGATTTCACGCACACGCACACATGCACGCACGCACACACATGCGCGCACAAAGTACATGCAACGCATTCGACGTCGCATAGCTTGCCCGCAGTGCAACCTTCGAGGCATCTAGTATGCAGAGTTGTATTTCTGAAGGGTCAGATTGCTTATAGCGCTTAAAATGTGTTTTTCGCTTAATAAATATTCTTCCATTTGTTTCCCCATGTGTTGCAGACGGTTATTTTTCTTTAAATATTGCCGGGTTATTATTACCTTTACGAAGAGGTCTTTGGGAAAGAACCTTTAAACGCCGATAAATAGTTATCTCGAAAGGGTTTAATATTGCGAACGCTAAGGCATCAGGTTATATAGTCCAAAAGAAGCGAAACTTCGGAAACGCCAAATCATCCATAAGTTCGATCTATGGATCAAGTATTGCAAAATAAGAAGGGCTTAGTTCGAAAAATTAACATAAAGCGCACAATACCTATGCACAGATTGTGCCAGGAGGCTCCGTTAAACATTACTAGGATAAGGAGGATTCTATCGCAGCTTCTTGTAATGCCATTCTAGAAGATGTCCAAACGATCAGGTTAAAATCGTCGCGTACGAAAGATATTTAGAAAATAGATAGGCGGAACTCCGATATTCTAAATATGAATAATGGTACCAACCAACGACGATATTTTACATCGCACGATAATATGTCATGCAATACTAGTATCTATTAGCCGATTCGTGTCAGTCCGTAGGAAGCAGTATACACTGAAGTCGCGCTTAACTGCGGGGATATCGGTGTGGAAATTTCGGCTCTCAAGCACTCTTTCGTCCTACAGGAAGGTGTTTTCTGAGTTTACTGTGGCATTACAACTTCCTTTACTCGAGTCAATTTCATAGAGAAGCATTACGAGAAAACAGTTCAAACCGTGCCATTTCAAAAGCGGGGCCGTAATGGTAGGCCTCCACATGTGGCCTCAACCGAGGAGCCTTCTGCTATTCGACGGCCGGTTGATGGTTTCATTCCTGCACGCCACTGGTTCATTCCAGTGCAAAAGAAATGCAACGTCCCCGTGCACGCCTGTATGATTGCCAATCTAGAGCGCTCTTTTTGGGAAAAACAAGCCAAAGGTGCCACTGTGGCGTCTCTCATGCCGCTTATGCTGTTTTTCCTTGACGTGGAACGCCATCCGGTAAAAAGAAAAAAAACGTTATTTAGCTCAATACTGCGGAGATCAAGTGAGTTTGCAAGTGCTTTTGCTTGATGCATTCCATATTCTACGAACGCCCTCCAGTAATTTCTTCTTGTATGCAAGATACATTGTTTCGATAGTTTTTTTTTTTATTCGCGCTACCTGCTTGGTGTTATGCGTCGGAACAAGCTTAAATTCTCCTGCGAGCTCAAAGGCTCATACGAGTATGTAGTGCTTGATTGCCTGCTTATCTTGTTTTCGGCGCAGCCAAATATATCACGGCGACATTTCGTGCATTGAAATAACAAACTTTTCTATTGATGAATTGGCAAAGATATTGATTTATTTGTCTACCAGCGTCTAGCACTACAACATCCTGGGGCATTTCTTGTGTGCGTAACCCGTGGCTAAAACCTCTCCCTTCTGTATCACAGGGGCGTACCAGAAAGTGTTTTGTTCCGTGACCACTGGTAACACAAAACGCTGGCGCATTCGTTCGTTCTTACGCGCTGCTTAGTCGCTAAAGTGCGTGCTGTGTTTCACAAAGCATGGTTGTTCCTGAGACATCGCGTGGCCCAGCCGTTCAAACGCCGTTCAAAGAAATGCGTCTGTACACTACATGTGCCTAATGATACAAATAAAT